>NC_139053.1:1025000-1030000 GCF_965140915.1 Aythya marila | reverse complement strand
ACAAGGCCAAGTGCCGGGTCCTGCACCTGGGGCGCAATAACCCCAAGCAGAGCTACAGGCTGGGAGAGGAATGGTTGGAGAGCTGCCAGGCAGAGAAGGACCTGGGAGTGATGGTGGATAGTCGGCTGAATATGAGCCAGCAGTGTGCTCAGGTGGCCAAGAAGGCCAACGGCATCCTGGCTTGTATCAGGAACAGTGTGACCAGCAGGGCTAGGGAGGTGATCGTCCCCCTGTACTCAGCTCTGGTGAGGCCGCACCTCGAGTACTGTGTTCAGTTTTGGGCCCCTCGCTACAAGAAGGACATGGAGGTGCTTGAGCAGGTGCAGAGAAGGGCAATGAAGCTGGTGAGGGGCCTGGAGAACAAGTCCTACGAGGAGTGGCTGAGGGAGCTGGGCTTGTTCAGCCTGGAGAAGAGGAGGCTCAGGGGCGACCTTATCGCTCTCTATGGGTACCTCAACGGAGGCTGTAGCGAGGTGGGGGTTGGCCTGTTCTCCCACGTGCCTGGTGACAGGATGAGGGGGAATGGGCTTGAGTTGAGCCAGGGGAGTTTTGGGTTGGATGTTGGGAAGAACTTCTTCACTGAAAGGGTTGTGGGGCACTGGAACAGGCTGCCCAGGGAAGTGGTGGAGTCACCATCCCTGGACGTCTTTGGAAGACGTTTGGATGTAGAGCTTAGGGAAATGGTTTAGTGGGGACTGTTGGCGTTGGGTCAGGGGTTGGACTCGATGATCTTGAGGTCTCTTCCAACCTAGAAAATTCTGTGATTCTGTGTGATTCTGTGATTATTAACATACTCTGGACAGCAACTACATTTTTATGTTTCTTTGACTACCTGCATGAATCAAATACTAGACAACTTTACAAATAAGTACGAAGTTTCTGTTTTTATCCAAACCAACCTTAAAATGCTTCGTGTATTATTTCAAGTAATGCTCTTGACTTTCTTCCAACCTAGTATTCATGCCATCTTGGTTTAAAAAAAAAAAAAAGTAAGGTAGGTGCTTCGTGCCTAGTAAACACCCAACCCAAGTAGATTCTTCCAGAATTCCCCCGTGGATACTGCCCAAATTATTCTCCATGTTACGGGAATACAATGACACTGCTCATGGACCTTCGTCTCTCATGTACTAGTGATAAAAGACACAGAGCTTTATCCACTGAGGATATAAAAACAGCTTTTTGCAGAATCAAAAGAAGATGTCAATTCTCTATTAGAAAGAAACAATTAAAACTAGATAATGGTTATGAACAGCTCTGACCTGCTGAGAGCCCGAAGGCTTTGCTTCACTCAGGACTCCACTTCTGACTGCAGGTCAGCCCTACACAAACAAAGCCTTAACAGAAATGTTACTGAGGAAATAATAGCCATTTCCAATGATAATACACAATTTTAGCACCTACGCTTGGCTGATTTAGGTGGTCGGCTAACATGTCAAACAGCCTGCCTTAGTTAGGTGAGCCTTTAATGGGTAACTGGCAGACTCTGGCAGCCTTATTTCTGTTTTAGATTTGGTTTGTCATTGGATATCCATTACCTGCCATTCATCTTTGATCTCTTTGGACAGGCCTGATCAAAAGATGTCATTTGACCTACTCCACTTGGCAGAAACTTGTATGACTCTCATAAAGGGGGCACCCCAGCTATAAATAAAATGACATTATTATTTTTCTGTCCTATCATGTAGGAGAGACAATTATGATAATGCAGTGACTGTCACTTGGAGCCCAGCAAATTGCTAGCTCTCACGCAACTGTTTAGCTTTCTTATTTGTTTTTTGTCTGTTTTCCTCCATTTCAAGTTGAAAATAAAACAGAATTGAAATCAGTAATGCTCTGCCTCACACTCTGACAGTCTCAGGGTTGCCTTTTATGGGACTGACATGCAGATGTGACCACCAGACTGTTTGTCGATGGTGGGTGGTAGTTAAGTGCTCTGTTGGCAACACGTTGCAACAATGGAATCAGGTTTATACTTCATTTATAGCTTTGCGCACAGGCTCGTATCTGAATGCAGCACTAGTAGACATTACGGCAAACAGATAAAATCATGGCAAGACTTTATTTTATCTTTAATAAAGTAACAATAGGGGAATGTATGAGCCCCTTCTCTTCTACCAGGGGGCTTACGAGTGAGAGCAGGGCTCCTGCAAAGGACAAGCAACAAGCCAGCTATGGGGATGCTGACTACCTTGTGGTATTTTCCGAGTGGTAAGTATGCCCCATTCCAATGAATTCACGTCTCTAGCCGAGTACGCTGCGTGCATGCGTGTGCGCATGTACACGTACACTGAAAGCTCAGCCTATACAAGCTGCTTGGTCTGGTCCTTCTATGCCCATGCAAGTTCACAGGCCTGAACATTTCCAAGCTCTGTGCAGCCACTGGGCCTCCTGACAACATGGTAGCTGTGGCCCTGCTGCCCACATGCTGACCCCCAGCCGGGACACACGGGGCATGGTGGGCAGCGTGCTCCCTCTGCCCAGTGGCACTGCCAGTCAGCGTGCCGGTGCCTGCTCCACATCCGAGCATAGTCCTGTGACAGGACAGAAACATTCACAACATGAGCTTGTCTGTTTCAGGCCGCAAAACATGTGACATACTGGTTGTCACATGTTGGTCCATAAATGCACTACAACCATTCACTATAGGAACACTCTGCACAACCAGCATGGCAAGCGAGTAGAAGCACACATACCAGCAACTTGCTTGGTTAAAAGAACAGAACAGTTATCATCGAGAGATGATACATAAACATATGCACCTTCATCGTGTACTTGTTCTGCTTCCTCTTACATACACTAGAGGTGTTACTGCCAGTAAATGTCTCTGATGGAGATGCTCGGAGAGAACTAAAACTGTTAAGGGCTTGTAAATACTGAATAGTTAGTCCTCATTAATTATTTTCAATTAATTATTCATGATTAATTTGTGCCAGAACAGGAATGTGTGATTCTGAATTAATTTATTCCAAAATTGCTACTTTAAATTCCCACCCTACCATAACATGATATAATCTCTCTCTGTAGACAAACCCTAAAACATTAAAAAAGCATTTAAAACAAATGCAGAGGGGCATGTTCTTCCAGAGAAACACACTCTCTACCATCTTTGCAATATACCTTGCCTCATCACCCAAAAGGCAATCTGAAACAAAATGGAGCCTTTCTGGTGGCCTACAAATTTTTCAGAATAGGGAACATTGTTAAGTGTCCTGTATCAAACCTGGGAGGGGACTGAAACAGAAGGCCTCAGTTCTGCAGTTCTCTTGAGATGGAACCCACTGATGCTGCAAAGAGAGAAACTGAAGACAGCTGGGTTCTCCTTAGACATGGCTATGCAGAGAAGCTCAAGGGACCTAGGTATCAGTAAGAAACAACAACAGAATATGGAAAACAAAAATAATGAATTAGACCTGTAAGAGATTTTTTAAAAGTAGAAAACACCTAGATCTTTTTCTCGGGAAATTAGGAATACTACAAAGAAAGCAGATGGTAGGACTTAATAAAATTCAAGTACATTTGGCAAGGAATCCTCTTCCTGTTGCAATGATGCACGTTATTCTTCTAATGCATTACAAATCGTGCCTTCAACACAGCACAATTCTTTCACGTAGACTCCATTAGAAAGTTTAGCTTCTAAATGACACATCCTAAAAAGATGCAGAGAACACCAACTTTTCTCATTGGGGTTTTTACTGTCCAGAAACCCTCAGAGATAGGAGCCAAAACAGGTAATAAGCAAGCACTGCTATAGAAGTAACCTGGACAATCCTTGCTATTACTGCTTTTCAAATCAACTATGGGATTGATCTTACTTTTATACAGAGAACCCTCTGGACATTAACTCCACACAATGCTCAGTAAATAACATTAAACACATGGCCCTTACTTTTTTATCACCATTATCTATTCTATCTCATTTAGGGTACACTAAAAAAAAAACAGGAGTTACCTTATTTTGAGGGTCCTGATAGTAAGGGAGGCCCTCAGCAGACACAGCAAACTGCACCAGTAAGTCCCATTGGTGCCTTGTGAGCAGACATTCAGGTCCAAACACTCACAGGAATTCCTTGTAACAAGACAGAGGCTTCTGATGCTCTTTTGAGGGGGCAGATAAGTGAACAACATAGCAGTGATCCAAAGGGTAACACTGGTCTTGCTGAACTCGGACTTCTTGGTATGGGATAATGTATTAAGGTTTGATTATAAAGGGGTAAGGCTGAAAAGGAACATACCATGTAGAAAAACAGTTCATTGGTAATGATGAGCGTGCAATGATGGCTAATCCCAGATTATACTGAAGTTTATGGAGAAGCATCTCCAAAAGCTGCTTTCTCTCTCTGCCAGCTCTGAGGAGCAGGATCAAAGTCGGCTTCTGTGCATGGCTCTATCCCCGGACAAGGATTTAGAAACTGCCTGGGTTAACCCTATCGATGAAGTCAGTCCCTTCCTCTGTTTACTGCTCAGCCTCTTAAAAGGCAGAGGGAGCATGTCCTCGGATACAAACTGTGCATCCAGCTGCACTTCTCTAGATAAGTTGTATTTGTTAACCAGTTGCAGCTCGATTGCAGCAAATGCCAACCTTATTCTGGTATAAGAATGCCCTATTTTGATTTAATGCAAAGCAAGTTGTACTATACTGCTATGAAAGGCAGTAGGTATGAAGGTATCTCTCAGTTGGTTCATTTAGCGATCTGCGTCCAGTTGTGTTACAGCTGACTCCTTTGTAATTCTTACTCTCTCCAAAATTTCTACAGTGCGTGGTGCTAATCCCTCTCCCCTAA
Organism: Aythya marila; assembly: GCF_965140915.1. Lineage (NCBI taxonomy): Eukaryota > Metazoa > Chordata > Aves > Anseriformes > Anatidae > Aythya > Aythya marila. Next base: position 1,025,219 of record NC_139053.1, on the reverse strand, counting down.
TAAAAAGGTCATTTTTAACAGGACAAAACAGTGAGTTTTTCTACACAAATAGCCTGCTTTTCCTCCCTCTCCCGTTTCCCTTAGACCTGCTGCCAGTTGCTGCAGCAGACACCTGTGCATCCCTTGGTCTGTTCAAACCCCACAATGCCCTGCTTGCAGTCTACACCTGGCTTTGTCCAATGGCTTTTTTTACACCTCACATTACTGAAAGTAAAATCT
>NC_139053.1:932500-1020000 GCF_965140915.1 Aythya marila | reverse complement strand
TTTTTTTTGTACAATTCTATTCATAAAAAAGAGGAAAAACAACATAAAAGCATTGCCCCTCTATAGACTAAGGATCATTAGCTGGTTCATTGTATAGACTGATATAAATTATCTACTTTTGGAACTAAATCTCTCTCTTTTAATTTTTTTTTGCACAAGATACTTATTTTAGGTAATTTTTAGTATCATGAATAATAGAACAAAAAATCCACTTTCTGCAATGTCTTCTATTATTCTTATTATTTTATTTAAAACAATGTAAACCGATTATGACAAAAGATGTTATCAACACATAGAGCAATTATTTTATAAACCACCTTCTGCTCAGAAACTTAGCAGAAAGTTCATTCAATATAGCATGCAAGCCTGCCAACTCAAAAAACAAAACAAAACAAACAAACAAAAAAAAAACAACTAACTGTAAAAACCTCTTAACAAGATCCCATTACGAAGGAAAGCCTCTAACCTGACCAGCACTAGCCTGACAAATGCATAATCCTGAAAGCACAACTCAAACATGAGCCAGACCCCAAGCCCTTCTTTGCAGAGTGTCTGTAGTCCTCATGCACAAAGCTACACCTCCATATTGCCAACCTTGTGGCTGAACACATATGAATGTGTCCATGCATGCTCTTTACAATTCGTGTTTTGTTTGTATTGAACATTTGATCTAAAATTAGATGTATTTTCCTCATTAACAAATGCTTTTCTTAAGGCACTAAATAAGTGGTAACATGTCTGCAGAAGTAGTATGTTATTAACATGAAAAACAACAAGAAAAGTACCTCTTGTACAACATACTGAAGAACAATGCTTGGCAACAGGTTGAGGACTACTTGGTTTTCATAAGATTTCTAAAAGTAACCAGTCATGCTGTCATTAAAGAAACACCTCTGAGAAAACGACAGAAATGTGCCCACAAATATTAAATAAATTTATTTTTCAATCTTCTAAAGAAAGAACTGTTTTCGGGGGGGGGGGGGTAAATAAATAAATAAATAATAATAAAAAAAAGTATGTCAAATATTTATTCACAATTGAAGCACCAGAACAAAGTTACAAAAGTTACAAACAAAAATGCAAACTAAAAAATGCACCACTTTTGGATTACCACAACAGTGTATATTAAAGTGAGCGATGGCTGAATTCACACACAGGGACAGGGAGCCACTAAGCATGCACGGACAGTGTGCCAGGAGAGTTAAAGGCAGCCCAATCTCTGAATTTCCAACTTCCTTCTGGGTCCGACCATGACCCACGACCCAACGTGACAGAGCTGGTACTAGCCCTTCGGAATGCCCCTGAATCAACAAGAGAGGAAGAGGGAGGTATCTGATATCTGATTTGCATGCTGCGAACTGGGAGACTCCTTGTGTGAACCTCCGCTGTGCAAATAAAATATATACCTTAACGTAACGTGTAATAACATTGTTTGTAAAATACAATGACATTTTAGAAATGAGGGCCAAGAGTTTGAGAAATTTTAGAAATGAGAGCCAAAAATAAGAAATCTGGTGCAGTCTAGACACACCTCCTTGACTTCCTACAGCTTGAATTTTGTAAAAGTACATTCAAGCACAATTTAAAGGCATCATCCAAGGTATTATTGCTGCTTTATGTTAACACAGTAAGAGCCACTGGACTTTACTTGATTTGAATACAAGTGAAATGGGTTTTAAGACAGCAGAGCACTGATATCCATTCTGCCTGTAGACCCTACCTGGAGCCAGCCAAGCATTTGTGGAAGCTCTCTACAGATCTGTAGCACATGCACACACACAGACACACACACACTCACTCACTCTAACACACTCATACAACTTCCAGCAGAGCTGATGCAAGTTCAGCATGCAAGCCAGCTCCAGAATGAGGCACAAAAACGTGTACTGTTGATCTAAGTAACTCCAGGAGCCCTCCGCAGCTATTAAAGTCCATCACATACAATACTAACAAGAGCAAATAGCCAGGCAACCTACGTGACTGTATCTTGATACATCACACGATAGCTTCATTTGGCTTAATGTAATACATTACAAAGGCAGCACAGAAGTTAACATTAGTCAACAACATAATGGACAGATAAGTGTATCGCCACAGTTAAGAACATACCCAGGTTCCATTATAAGCTCTATTTTTAGCCCCTCCTTTGATCCCTCTCCTCAAATTGTATGAACGGCAAAATTGGTCTGCTTGAAAATACAAGGCTTAAGTCAAAGGAAAAAAATGTTCCTGAGAAATCGTGGAAAAAAATGGACAACTTACTTCAAATTAGACATCACTCTGGAGTCTGCAATAAAATTGTGAGGACACCAGGGGAATGCACAATTTTCCATTTGAAACCTAGCTATAATTCACCTTAAGGTTTTTCCCTGGAAAAGCAGTTTTTCCTTATTTGATATTGAAAAAGTCTGCCTTTTGGATGCTGAGAGGTCCTGCCTTCTAGCCTCATTTTTAGCCTTTTTTCTACAAGTCCTGACCATCACTGGGAGCAACAAGCACGTTCCAAAATAACAGGCAACTGCTTTTTCCCTACTGCCAAATACTCAAGTTACTTCTGGGTTCACTGAAAGTTAACTTAAATACAGAGCTATTCAGCAAAGTTTTCTGAATTAAAGCCACCACTATACTTCACCAACATGGTAAAGTTTACCCCGGAAGTTCCTCTATACCAAGGTAATTATGTGGTGATTCTTACAAATAAATGAAGGCAAAATCATTTTTAATATATAGTTATTTTCTTTCCTTCTTTTTTTTTTTTTCCTAAGTATAAGCACAAAAACACATAATTCCATTTTATTACCAAGAGGTTGTAAATTTGTTGAGTACCTTTTAATTTCCCCCTAAAAGCTACTGAGCAAGAACAAAGTCTTTTCCAACGGTATTACAACTAAGAATAGAAACTTTCAAACCTATGAAAATAACTAAAAGAAACTTTAAACTCTAATCTCTTTTCTTTGTTTAGCTGTGCTATTTGCTGTGTCCTCCACAGAAAGCTTAAAGAGTATGCTTCATGAATTATACAAAAAATGAATTAAAAAATAAAATAGTTTTACGTTACTACAGTCAGAAATCTAAGAAAACCCTACCACAGAGATGAGCTTGTGAGACAGCAGTAAAAAGCTTGGAGTCCAGATTCTCGAGTTTATTCCAAGATCTGATTTCCTCTGACTTCAGCCAACACATTTCATCCCCATCACCTTCTCCTTCTCTAGGACTGTAATAATTGCAGTAATCAAGAAGTGCCACTATACACCTTTGGGTCAAGTTCCCTGTGGGTTTAAAAGCAGCTCCACTGGTTTTAATGGCATGCATACTAATGTAGAAACTGGCTTTCATATCATGAGGTTATAATTAATTAATTCATGCTTAAGAACTTATCTGTGAGCATCTGCAGCAATAAGCTACACAAGTACAGTTATTGTTGACATATCGAAAGGACCTAGAAAAAAAAAAAAAGAAAGAAAAAGCAATACACTGCACGCATAACCTGCAACTGCTACATGTGGCCTTCTCTTGCCAAAAAGCATGCAGGTCCCCTCACACTCAGTGTTGGAAATGCGGGTCCTCACCAACTCAAGGCAGCACCTTGTCAAGGCTTCCTGTGACACCAAGGACACAGGCGAGGCCCGCTCTCCACAGCCAGGCCCCGGCTCCAGCCATGGCCTCATGCCAACATCCTCACACAAGCCAGGCCGTGCTGTTCAAAACTGCCCCACACGCTTTGCACTCACAATGCCTGCAGCAAGCACTGGGACACGATGGTTCATGAAAATCAAGGTCTTTTTATAAATGTGAACATAGTCATTCGTCTGAAACTAGTAAACCTCACGTTTATTTGTATAGTTTTTGCAAGTTTGCCTTTTCCTCTGCTGTTGGGATTTCCAAAGGCAGCTAGAAGTTAAGTGCCTAATTCTAACTAAATTAAAATGAAATTTGAGTACCAAAATCCTTTAGAATTGGCTAAAACCAGCAGCCAGCACAGGATTTTCAAATTGTTTTCTTCCAAGCTTCAGCCGAGATTCACAGCTAGGTAATAAGCCCCTTGGTGTGGCAAGGAAACCTCGTAGCATGCTTTGGGCACCATCAAAACACTGCCCCTCGCCTCATATGAAGTTATATAAGCTGTTTCTCATTTTTATTTTTAGTAAGAAAGAAAAGGAAGTAATATTTTGAGAGGTTAAAATAATGTTGACTAAGTTATCCTGCAAGCTCTTCACAGGGGAGGGCCTGCACTCTCACGAGCTCCTCGGGTGCATTTTGTACCACGAGACCCTTGCTCCACACAGAGCCCCCAGTCACTGCTGCCATAAAAATAAAGAACAACTCTAAGTTCAAACACAAATAATTGTCCTAATACCCCCCACTCCATCTCAACACATGACATCAAATGAAACATAAGAAATCATGTAAAAATGATAACTGCTGTTAAATTCGATGTGTAGTCCATTACTTTGGTACATAGCCTTACTCATATGGCATCAATTATATATATTTCAGACGCTACAGGTTCAAAGAAAAGTGGAAAGGTAGGAAAAGGGATGAAGTTAATAAACAAGGGCTGTATTTCCTTTTGGTGAAAAATATATTACTCATTTAGCAGATCAGGAAGAATGTAAAGCTCTGGGGGTATGCAAAGAACAATCCCAGATAAATGAGCTGAATCTGACATTTTAGTGTTAGAAAAAGCAAACAAATCATAATTTTATGAGAGTATTTTTCTCACAGGGATGGTTAAAAAAAACACTGATGAGATGTCCCTAAACATTACACAGACATCATCAATTACCTGTTCTTTGAAAAAGAATAATTAATTAAATTGCAATTCTTGAACATTATTTGCCAAAAGCTGAAAATATTATTTCCAGTCACCCACTGCACTACATGCTGTGCAGAGACACCCTTAACAGTATTTGCCTTGAAGTAGCTGTACAAGAGTATTGCAGCACTGACCATTTTGTAAGCATCCCTCTATACCTGTAACAACAGCAAGTTCAGACAGAGCACTGCAGTACAAATTAAATACCCACATTTAAGCTATTTAAGCTGTGAGACATAATCACTGAATAAGGAAAGTAAAGCCTCTAGTATACCGAAGAAAATAATCCTAAATAGCTTTATCTCTATGAAATACATATCCTATAATATAATAATTTTGTAGTGGCATCTTATGCACTAAGATCCCCTGTTGGAAACAGAATTAGAGAAGCATTCAAAACAGAAGCAAGTCTGAAAAAATATTTTTTTCTTACAGCACTATCCGTATTTTAAAAGTAGTTCACAAAACACTTCCTGAAACAAAGGAAGCCAAAATAGTATTAGTATCCTTCTAGAAAGATTAGCCTGCAACATATCCCAGTGCCTGAAATCAAACATCTGCGTTATTTGATCTAATGCTATTAATAAACATGAAAGCTCTGGCACCTATAAGAGAGTGAAAAATGGAACATAGAAGTATCTTTTAATTAAATATATTAATGGTAAATAGGTACTTCAGTGAGGGATTTTATTTATTTATTTATTTTTAACTGCCCATAGACTAAATATATACTAAAGTAACTTTCAGCTATTTCAGTACATATTCAGGTAACTTTTCTGATTTATTTGTTTACAATCTTGCTTACTCCCTGTGGTCTTTGCTATTGTGGTATATCAGCAGGTAGACAATCATGCTACAGAGGAGAGGAAAAAGAAGCAGTAGAGCAACTTCTCAATCACCCAACAAAACCCGTGCAAAACCCATTTTGGAAACACATGGCACACTTGAAGATCTCTGGCTTTGCGAAATTACATCTGTTCGTGAAAGGACTTATCAGTAAGGTAGCCCTTTTCCTGGGCATGATCTGATATGACATGACGTAAACTCAGGGGGGTGACAGTGCTGGCAAAACCCATGTGAAATGCCCTCCTTCCTCCTGCATGCTTTCCAGCCTCTGCTGGTGGCTGGGCAGGGAGGCAGGGCACCAGGCACGTGGCAGGGACGGATGCTGACAGTGGCCTGACTGCTGGTACCCTCAGCCTCTGTGGGCTGGAACAACAGCCGCCGACTCCTGCTCCAAGCAGCTGCAAACACAAGTCTGTGCATTGCAGTGATTTTTACAAGGATCATGGATGCATCCCACAGTTTTCAGCAGGACAGAGGAAAAAAAAATCCTTAATACAAAATACAGAGAAAATACGTATTAATTGGCTACCAATTCTATTCTGTTAATGAAACCTGTGTGTTGAAGAGATGAAGAACATGGAGTTCACTAGTATTATAATGTTAGACTGTTCTTGGCCATTTAACTGATTTAGAGATCTAACCAGTGAAAAAGCACGAGTTCATTTCATGAAATGTATGTATTAGATTAACAATCAAGAAAAGGCTAAAATTAAAATGAAAAATGAGAACATTAATAAGACGAATTTTCACAGAGGAATATGCTGGTTAAAGCAGTTAGGCACTGAAAATACAGGAAAAAGGTACCTCAATTTCTTGGGATTATGCATGCTCAGGTACTGCATGGCCTGATCCCTATTTTTCAACAACAGGCTGATACATTTTCTGTGTGATCATTATGGATTTTGACAACGTCATTTTGGAACCTTGGCTACTAAGATATCAATAATTAAATGCTTTCACACTTTGCTCTTGTAGATACTGGCAACTTATCTTTGTCCTCTGCAGAAGCTAATGGTATAATGGCCAAAACATCAAGAATAATTAAGGAAAATGCTGGTATAAACTCCATCAGGAAAAAAACAAAAAGCAAAAAAAAAAAAAAAAAAACAAAAAAAACACCTTTGTGCACGGTCCCTGCTTTAAATCTCACATCCTGCACTTAGTTTTAAAATCAGGGAAAGTTATTTCTCTCTGGTACCTCTTAACTGTGTTTTGTCTGTGTTTAGAGAAAGACTGTAATTAATGGTTTAATAGCCTCTACGTGTACTCTCATTTCATAGTTAAAAAAATAACTGGCTGAAACAGCAGGAGCCTGTTACAAGAAGCATCCCTCCCCTTCTGTCTTTTTCTTTAGAAATGCTCACTGTAACACAGTACTGCTGAAAGTCGAATGCCCTGATCTGCAGAAAAGATACTGCAACCTAGTGCCATATCAGAGAGCAGGGGTGGGAGGGAAAGAATTAATTTTAAAGAGCAAAAAGTCTATTTTACACCTGTAGATATAGACTATCCTCCAACTGGAAAGCTCACATAGGGCAATTCTAGGAGGAGAGATTTCCCTTCCTAGGGGATTCCAGACCCTAGAGGAAATAGCAGAATTAAAAGATCATGTAATAGGACAACTTTATTACAAAACTACTGATATCTTGATACTGTCACTGTGAGAAACCAAGGCAGAACAGATTCATTTGGCTGAACAGTGAATGAAGCTTTATACAAATGATTAATACTTGGCAACCCCCCTCTACTTGTTGTGTCACCAGCAAACTTAGTATACTTCCTTCCCTGCCCTCCATTGTATTTCATATAAAGACAGACCAGGATCCAAGATGAGATGAAGCTTCTGTGTCCAGATCAAACACAATGAACCCTCACAACAAGAAAGCTAAACAGCCACCTCAGCTACAGAAGTGAAGGGCACCCGATTCTGCAGTAGATGTCCAACCCTGCAGCTGAAACACACAGAGCATCCCTGTCGCATTGTCAGTCTGTTCTAAGGCTTGAGATACACTTGTAGGATGATTTTTGTTGTTGTTTAAAAAAAAAAAAAAAATCAGAACCAAAAAAGCCCCACCGAACAAATTAACAATACCTTGTAGTACACCTTTTACCTAATCCCAGCAAAGACCCAAGCATATCTACATAACCAGGCAAGAACTGAAGCACAACAACTGTTCTGTAATTTTCCTGGAGAGGGCAAATCTTCAGCTACAAAATTACAGGACTCTGAACCTGCATTACACATCCCAGAAATAAGGAACAGACATGGGGAGCCAAGTTGAGCTGAGGACGAGACAAACAGCGCAATCGCTTTCCACCTGACCTGCTGCCTACCTGCAGCCACCCAGAGGGCCAGCAGACACTTCCACCCCCTGGCCCCACAACTGCTGCCCTGTGCTCACCCTGTGCCAGTAGGAGCTGGAAGACTAACTCCTGTTCTACACATTCAGAACAAAGGAAGCTAACCGTTACCTGCTCTGTGCAGAGTGGTTCCCTTTCAGATAAGCAGTGGCACATTGCTGCACATCCTTCTTTTTAAAATGTTTAAAATTTACATTATTTACACAGAAATACTTTTCAGTGGCTGTACATAACAATTCGATGTTCAAGTTGGTGACAAAGTTCTTACAAAACCATATTAGCTCCACAAATGTTTATCTTTAATCTACAAATAACTACATTTGGAGAAAATGAAATGCTGCCTTTTCATCATTAAATTATGCAAGACTTGCAATCTTCATGAGTAAATTTGTTGCAATGAAAATGGGCATTTTGGTATGAATTACAAAGGACTGGAAAATCTGAAGTAGAAATAAGCCACCAAAAAACTAAGAGAAGAAATATTACAGGAACCAGTATGTCAACCCTAATTGTGTAATTACTTTTTGGCTTGGTCATATAAGCTAGAAGCAAGGAACAAAAGACAATGGTAATTTCTTACTGCTGAAATGAAGGTGTCAAACTCTCTTGTATGCTCTGTGTGCTCTAAGCTAAAGTTTATATTTATATCACGTTACTTCAATTACAATCTTAAAAGAGACTTGAATACTCCAGCCATATTAGGCCAGTATTCATGTATGTTAAACACGCACACTACCAGTTGTTTGTGTAAATACATCTTTATAGATGTGCTTGTTATTGAAATTCTACTGCATAGATCATTTGTTTGAAAAAGAAACTAATGCTTTTAAACAAAAGCATACATTTTTAATAAATGTTCTAAAGTTGTATTATTCTATCCCTTTGCCTGAGGAATTTAAAAGATTTACAAATGTCAGTCCGTTAACATCTGTAGCCATGTGAAATACAATAAAAAACACAGTAATACTTCTGGGCCTGATTCTGACAATCTCTGTCACAGTACACCAATGCCAGCAATAACCTTATTAACAAGAAGCTAAACGTAAACATGCAGAATTTTGCCTGCAATGTGACTTGTCCAAAATCAAAGCAGAGGCAAAAATACAATTAAAAACCTGCCCTGTGCTCTCCCCATGCCTGACCTCTGGTTTGCACTGCATTCTTTATACTTACGCACTGTATGTGGAGACATGAATCTGCACCGTTCCCATACAACAGGGCAAGTCATTAGCTGTCTTTTTCAAAAGCAGCCCAAAGCAATCTTTATGCTACTGTACATTATTGTCACTTTATTTTATAAGTTATTTGTTTTCATTTCTTCAATTTTTCTCTTGTGGGATTGATTCCTGGTACAGTACTGACAGATGCGTGTGTTAGAAGAGCTAACTTTACTCTTTGGTAGACAGACAGAAATCAATGAAACAAAGACTGCTTTACAGTAAATAATTAGAATAGAATATGTAAGTGAAACAAATGTTAAATACTGAAACAGAATATACAGAGTGAGCACTTGTGTGTATACTCAAAGCCACAAATGGGTATTAGTATCATCTCAACTAAATACGATAAAACTTCTGTTCTAAGCCACATTATCATATGTTCTATACATACCACACAGTTTTCTACAACTCATTTTAGGAATGTTTTATAAACTATTTTAATGGGACTATTGTCAAATACTTTACTTATGCACAGAACTGTGATAAGATTTAAAAGAAGAAAAAAATGCTATAAATAATATATGCTACAAAATTACTTTATATGTCTTTTTACACACAAATGATAAGGCTAGTTAATATCAGAGCTACTTATGTGTCTAAAAAAGTTCAGAGTACTTTTTGTTGACTGCTTCTCAACTGACTTGGGCTTTAAGTGGCATAACTGAGGGTGGGGGGGAAATCGGTATTTACGGGAAGAAGTAAAAAACTTGCCCGTGATGCAGATGCAGCAATTACTGAAATGGCAAGTATCTGAAGCTCTTTACAAGCTGGTGTATGAAGATTACTCCCAGGACAATAGCAAATTAGGAGGTTCCCATTTTAATAAATTACACAGGTACATTATAAAGATTCTGTTGAAAAATATTGCACTCATGTATATACATGAGGATATATTATACATCTGCATAAGGAGAGAGATCGTTCTATCACCTCATAGGAATTATGCTTCCTGTTACACACATGTATAAAGTATAGGAGAATATGTTTGGTTGTATATTGTCTGGGAAGCACTGTTTTCAGAAGAGTAAACCCTGTTCAACAATCATGAGTAGTCTTGATGTAGTTAAGTAATTGATAGATAAGGGCCATACTATTTATCTGAAAGAAAAAAAAATAGAATGACCTAAGAAGTAAAATTTTAAAGTGTTTCGGTAAGTGTATTTTCCTGAAATTGTCTAAAACTAGGCTTAACAATTTGCCATAATTAACTGAAGAAAATTTCAATGAATTAAAACAAGACTTGTGATTCTGTGCAAATATCTGGGAAAAAAAAAAAAAAAAAAAAAAAAAAAAAACACAGTTCAACTTACATACAGTATGCAGAATCTGTTCATCTTTGATTTCAGAACTAGAGACTTAAATGTAGCATTTTGTAAAGAGTAAGGACAGATTTTGAACTGAGACTCGGATGCAAATACTGACATGAACAGAAGCTTTATCCACAAGATTCAGAACCCATTTTGGCTCATTTTTACCTAGCTTCCTCAATCTTTAGCATAGGATATGAGTAATTTTGACAACTGTAACATTAGCCATTTGGCCTTCCTTAGACTTTTTCCTTTTTTTCTGTTTCACAGAGAACTTGATGAGGATTTTTTGTTGCTTTCTTTCCTTTTCAGTGTAGAATCATTTGACCAGTAAAAGTATTCTTTTTTTTTTTTTCTTTGCAGCTGTGTAACCTCCACTTGTTCTTGAATTGTAAAACTTAAAAAGGAGACCCCTTCCTTCCACAAGTATAAAAAGACAAGTTCATTTTCCTTAAACTGTCTTCATCGTCTATTGAAGGACTTATCATAGACCAGATATTGCTAAACCATTGCAAAGAGTAAGCATATACAGCAAAACAAAATATTTAATTATAAACTCTACCTCAAAAGAATCACTTACAAATCACCGTTTAATTACAAAACTGTGTATGTAAGCCTTAATTCTGTGAATTCTCTTGTAAGATATTCCCCCAACCATTTTATAGTTTGAAAACCAAGTTATATAAAAATCTGTGACTTCCCAGGAATTCCAAGAAAAATCAGGAATTCCTAACTCACAGCATTATCACAAATTACTTTTTCTTAAATTCACAATCACTCACATTACCAAAAAGATGTAAAAATAGGAAAGTTCAAAATCACACCACTTAGTACAAAAACTCACAAGCTTGGATATTTTAAGCCTTGCTTCCAGGGGCAAGCTGCATAGCTGCCACTTTCACAAGCACATCAGCCCGATACTGACCCATGCTACCTCTAGCAATGTAACCATGACATGGTAGCAATGTTCTGATACCTGTGAAAATTCCCTCTTCCAGACTCCTTCAAAACCGTGGAATAACTAAAAACACAGGTAACACTAACATTTTACTTCCTTAAGTAGTTTTATTCTATCTCAGGAAAAAGAAAGCAAAACATTATACCAGTATTATCTACGACCCCAACCTCCTTCAGCTGGCAATTAACAGACCCACTAATATCTAGTTATACTCTCCTAAAATTCGAGTGTTCTGGATCTGTTCATGTGTAGGAAAGAAAGCAAAAAGTTTTAAAGGCTGCTGATAGGGAACCATGTATTTCACTGAGTGCCACTGTGCTCATACACTTCACTTCATAAAATATATGTTGGCAAATCATTAGTACAGTAAACAGACTTATGCCAGATTTATGAAAATACTGATGAATCTAATCTCTCACTTTTATACATGTGTATAAAAGTTAGACTCTCTCGAACCATATACCCCTTCTAGTTTTGACACTTTAATTCAGCTTACGTTTTCAAATTTTGGATCCATTATAGACATGCAATAAATATATTACTACTTAAGGTACATAGAACTATCTAAACTTCAAAACACCAGCATTTACCAGATGCTTCTCACTAAAGGCAGGTCTTACAAAATTATATTTGCTAAGCAAGCCTTAGAAAATAGGAGAACATGAAATTCAAAGAATGAATTTGTGAAAATTTATTAGCGTAAACAGTTTGAACGAACACACACAGACATATATATATAATATCTAAACATATCTGCCTTCAGGCTAAACAAGATAATACAGCATTCCAAATATCAGAGGTTTAGGTAGCAATCTAAAACTGCATTCTCATAAGGGAATTTTTTAACAGTGCGCTGACAGACTTGAGGTGCCATTGGAGGCTACAACCACAACAGAGCTTTAAGGGAGTATTTGTTAAAAATATTCTTGTGTTCTACAATTGGTGGGTTTTGGTTCACTGTCAAATTAATGACAGCATCTTTTTTTGTTTGGTTTTCATAGCTCATAATAGCTTGTACATCATTTTTCTGCTTTTGTCACTGATATTTCATGTCTGCCTTGATCTTACATTTTAGTGTAATTTACATACATACAAGCACCAAAGAATAATAGTAATAATAATAACACAGTGTGGTAAGGCTAAAATGCAACTTCAAACTTCAAGACTGCACCTGTAATTGATGTTCTGTCTTTGTTTGCCATGTTTTGTCATAATGAACAGAAGTAAAAAATATTCTGATAAAGATGCATTTTGAGACAATGTCATCTATTCACACAGAGGCTGAAAAAATACTAGTGGTTTTCAGAGTCCTATCTTGCTTTTGTGTTACTCATCGCAGCTGCAGTATGTTATTCATACTGCAGCTGCAAAATATATCAGGTACAATGCAGCCAGAACATAAATGCCTATGAGAATGCAGATTGTACCTAGTAAATTCCGATGTTTTACTGATTTTAATATATCCTTTTACTGATTTTACTGATTTTTACTGATTTTAATATATCCTTTTTAAATAGCTGTGCAGGACCACCACCAAGCAAAGGGAAAGAGCTACTGCAGAAATTACAAATTTACGAGGGATCTTTTGCAAACTTAATTTACAGAAATGGAAAACAACCTTGACACGTATAAAAGCTATCATTTTTATTTTCCTTCAGAAATACTCAGTAGGCAAAGAGCATTTTTTCATATGTAAGAATGCTTTAAATTACTGATTCAGTACAAAACTATCTCCAGAAGATAAGAACATCTGTAGTGTTCTAGCACTACAGTCTAAACACTGGCAATAGGCCTCGCTCCTTCAGTTTTCAGTGATAATGGACAATGTGTGCCTCCTTACAATATAATCATTATAAACTTTATTATTACACTTGGTATTTCATGAGATGTCTGGCAGCCGATTGCTGAGATACACTATTACGTACAGTTCTCCCACACGTTTCATGGATATTTACTGGATTCCAGTATAACCTAACCTGTTAATGCTTCTGGAATGTATAAACACTGTTAACTGCTAAATTCCTTGTATCAACATTTCAGAAATAACCATTAAATAAGTTGTTTGCTAACTGTTGAGGAAGATTTTGATTTATTGAATAAAGTATCATCATGGGATGAAAATCAAGATCACATTTTTTAGGGAGACATGGCATATTATCCATAACAAGATATAATTTTGTACTAAAATTATAAGGATAGAGTCCGTTTTTAGAATAGAATCAATGGCCAAATATACACAATGCTGTTACCTATCAATACAGACCCTTGAGTGTGATAATATTTTCTATTTATAAAACTATTTTTAATAATAATAAAACTTTATCGGCATAATTAATAATTGTCTTATTATTCTGAAACAGAATATTCCACCTGACTGAATACTATCAAACAAAACATTCATTCCAGTTTGTCATTAGGATAACATCCCTCTTATGAAAAACAACCGTTTAGCACCTACTCCCAAATCCTTACAGGTTCTTAAGCACTTAAACATGAAAGAAAGAAAAAAAAACAAACACAAAGTGTGTTACTTGAAAAGATGCTTTTTGAAAAATCCAACCAAGAAGGGTCTACTAGAGTCTGTATGTATCTACATTACACCAACAACGAGCAGAAGCGTAGCATGACGTTACTGGGTAACACAGGGCAAGCTCTATTCTGAACTCTGATACCCCAGGTATTGGTGACAGCCCTCTGGAATCATAGCCAGTAAAAGAATCGTGTTTGAGTTCAACAGGTTTTGGATTGTGTCTCAACAGGAGCGAAGAGTGGAAGTGTTAGGCCCCAGTTTACTCCTAAGGACAGTCCCTAGCAGTACAGGCCGCTCCATGCTTTCGCTTTGGTCAACCAACAACTCTGAATAGTTGAAAGTAAAATAATCCACAGGGAACTGCCACCCAGGCTGACAGCCAACAGGTGCAAGGGCACGTGGCAACACTGCCTGGGAAGCTCCAGGCTGTCCACAAAGGCCTGCCAGGAAGGGCACAGCTGGTCAGCTGGGCAGGCTCAGGGACGGACAGCCTCCTTGCAGCTCCTTCCAGGCTCCACACTTCCTGGGGATAGAAGCAGGCCCAGAAAGGGAGCTCAGACCTCTCCAGCCTATACCATTTAAATACACTTTCACTACTAGCCTGCTTGACCTACTCATAACAGCTGATATAACGCTGTTGTACCTAAATTGCAACAGAGTTTGGTTCAGCTAAGCAAGTTCTTAGCATGCTGGGCATGGCCCACCACACTGAGGCCTGTGAGAGCCAGCAGGAAGCTTTTCCCCTGTCAAGGCACATGCAGTAGGAGGGCCGCGCAACAGCCTGGCGGGCCAAGGGCATCATAGAGCTAGGGGAGCACAAAGCCGCTTCAGCATACTGAAGAGACCGACTGCGCCTGGCCCTTGGTGCCTTACAGGCCAGGCAACAACTGCTGCAGGCTCCAGGAAGACCCTAACACCTTTCTCAGTGGGTTGTGTCCCACATTGATTCTATATAAGATCCCAACTGTAAGAAGGCAAATTCTTTAGGATAAGAGGTTGTCATTTTAAAGCTTTTGGGAAGGTCTTGCCTGGAAAGTATGGAGCTCATCAGTGATCTGACAGACCTCAATCATTACCTACTTACAGTGTTTAACCCCCCCCAAAAAATGCATTGGGGGACATCTCCGCTGGATATAAGCAGCAAAGTGAGGGAGATGCCAGAGCACCGATATTATGACAAGTTTGTACTATTGCTTCTGGGAAGGCTGTCTCACAGATTACAACTCCATTGTGTCAGGCATGATACAAACACGCAAAGACCCTTCTACAGCAACTCACTTTAGCAACATAACCAAACTCTGCTTTGCATGAAGCTGATAGCACAATCCACATATATTCTTTCACTTTTTGCTACAAAGCATACTAGTTATTTTATCATTAATTTTAACTATTTTGTTTCCTTTTATCAAAATTTAGGAAATTAACTTTACAAAATTTCTCTAGTGCCTACAAAAAAAAGTTCTTAATTTTACCCTAATGCAAGTTTTGTTAACTAAAAACCACTACCAGTGAATGTCAACTAACAAAAGATGCTTTCCTTTGAGAAATGTTAAATACTTAGCTTTTTCACAAGGACTGAACACGAATTTCAAAAGGACGATAACTTTGTTTTGTAATTTGTTTATTGCTTAATCATGAAGACCAGATTGAGCATTTGAGTCACACAGTTTTGTGTTGCATGCTCCTACAAGAATGTGCTGTAATTTTCTTTCTTTTTCCTTCATTCAGCTTACTGCTTGCGTGCCCAACTGCTTATTCAGCTAACCATCTCAAAATGAAACTCAATCACATAGCACAATTTCACTACTGCTAGACTATTTTATACAGAAAACATATAAGCATAAGAAAATAATGCACCACTATTCTCATATATTGCATCAGAGTATTTGCTAAATAATACAGATAGGAAGCATTTTATTGCAGGCCCAGAGCAAAAACAAAGGAAGACAAGGTATCCTGGGTTAATGATACATTTCAGCATATAAAAAACACTCTCACACTGTCTTTGCTGTTTCAAGTTCTACCTTCTAATTTTCAAATATTCCTCCAATAAAATTTGCAAAAAGTCAGACCCAGTTAATCCACCTAGCTTACATCTCTCCATTTTACTCATTAAGTTATGGCAGTTACCAGAATTGTACTATTATGCCCAAATTATCTAACTAATACAGAAATTGCAAGGTGAATTTTGGGATAAATACAAGGCAAAGCATCTAAAACAACACCACAGCATACAAATGAATGAGAGTAATGTATGAATTCAGATATTTCTATTTTGGAGACCCTACAGTAGCTCAGATGTCCACCTATCAGTCTATTTTCTTCTCGATGGAGTTAACCCTTCCCTCTTCCTTCTCCTGAACTCCAGCTCCTTTCTCCCCAATTACCCCAGGCATTAGAGCAAAAGTAGCACGCTGCCTGATGACTTGTATCTGATTATTCTGTACTTTCAAGGCCATCTGGCTCCACTCCTGGATTATCAAGTGACATGAGTTAGTCATCTTGCACCTATGATGGTAAGACCATTATCTTTTACCCATCATTCCTGGAGAGGTATCCTAGAGAACATGCTAAACAAAACAAGATACTTTTCATACTTTACATCATTTAAGTACATACAAATATATTTCATACATTTCACTGCAACATGGCTCAGACACTAAAGGATGTTTGCTGAGAGAACACTGAGACATCTTTCAAGCTTCAGGCTTAGCTTGCAGAAGACTTTTCGTATGCTGCTGACAAACTGAAAACTGGAGATAAGAAATATTTCTGTATCACTGCACAGGCTTGTAGGACCAAAACCTTAAAGTCACTGTGCATATAAAAGATGGAACAGCAAGCAAGCTACACTGAAAGGAATAAAAAGGGCAACTAACCTTAAAAATGTGGAATAAAAAGTATCTCATATCAAAAATCTTCAGAAGTAAACACATTCTCAATCCCTTAAGGACACAATACTCTCTAAAGACAGTGAGAAGTACTCTGGACCTCTTACAGTAAGACAGGTAGCAGTGACAAGTAGAGCCAGAGAGCTCTACTGGAAGAAGCTGGTATATCCAAGTGTATGTACTGGGGAAGGGGGAAGCATTATACATGTATTTGGTGCAGCTGAGCATAGGACACAGCTCAGCCAACCATGTTTTATCTGTATTTCCTCAGCATATTTTTCCTCAGTATACAAATATCATGCAACCCAGTGGTTCCTATTGAGATACTGTATTCTGCTTAACATGGTGAGCTAAACACTGGCAAATGCTTGATTATTGTTTGACTGTTTATTTTAAACTCCCTTTGCACATTCTTCCACCAGTTAAAGCAGAACAGTTTACTATCTGTTATAGTTCTAATGTTTGACAGACTCTGTCCATTTTTCACTTCATATGAACAAAAAAGCAATTTAGCTTTGGCACACTCAGTACCAAGGTATTTCAACTTCCCAAGCAGTTTCTTTTACAGAAATGCAAAAGAAACCTGCATTTGGGGAAGGATGAAGAAGGGGCTAGGACAGAAAAATCCTTTCATAGAGTACAACCTCTTTCACCTGCAAATCAATAAATATTGAGAATGGGGAATAGCTATTCCATTTCCTCTTGAGAACATACATGGAAAAGTACATACTAGGAAAAAAAATCACCTAAATTTAATGAGCAGAGGGAAACATTGTCATGAGAAACTTTTGTCTATATTTTGCTAGAAAACCACTGTTGGACTAAACAATAGCTGCCTATATTACAACACACAAACATCTATCCCTGCATCTCTTATCCAACACAATTGATGTTAGCACTGTATATCCCTCCGTGAGCGAACTACTGCCACAGTTCCTCTACCACTAAATAAAACTGTGATGAGCAGATCTGGAACACAGCAAATACTAGAAAAGGCAGCAAAGGTGTTGCAATATGCAAAAGGAGAAGAATCAGTTCCACAGCAAAGAAGGACAGAGTTCCGTAGTCCTAGTTGCGCCAGGGGAGTTTTAGGTTAGATGTTAGGAAGAACTTCTTTACCGAAAGGGTTGTTAGACATTGGAACAGGCTGCCCAGGGAAGTGGTGGAGTCACCATCCCTGGAAGTCTTTAAAAGACGTTTAGATGTAGAGCTTAGGGATATGGTTTAGTGGGGACTGTTAGCGTTAGGTAGAGGTTAGACTCAATGATCTTGAGGTCTCTTCCAACCTAGAAATTCTGTGATTCTGTGATTCTATGTTACCTTACACACAGGCAGAACTATCCCTCATTTATATAATACACAACAACACACTGGAGAAAGCTTGGCATGCCCACACACAAACATTTGCCTGTTTGCCCTGTACAGGCAAAGGGCCTACACACCTATGACAGAAAATGCCAATAATATGTCAAACTGAATTATTGTTACTTACGGTAGAAAAAAATAAGTTATCCCAATTAAAAATGTACTTGCCTACAACTCTGGACAACATCCAAACTTTACATAGAAGTGCTGTGCCATTAGCCATGTGTCATGGTGATTTTGTTCACACAACATATGTAGGATATTCCTTATATATATATACACATATATAAAATATATATCGTGTATAATATTCCTGATATATATATATTAGTGTAAGTAGGAATATATATATTATAATATATAATAATTCTAATAATAATAATATAATAATAATATATAATGCTAATACATACTGCTGTGCTTCCAGAGAGATTTTAGTATTTCTCATATAGACTTTGGTGAACGTTTGCTCAGAGAGTTCACTAACAGGAAATGCTAATTGAAGCTACAGATTTCTCCAAGTCATCCAAGTTAACTTCAGCCTTAGCTTCCTCCTACCAGCACTAGAACCATATAGATCTATGCAGCAGATGTGTCACACCCAGCTCTCAGATGGTACCCTGTCTCCTTCTTAGCTGTATTCTCTCCTTCTCTAAGTAAATACTGAAAGGATTACAAGTGAAATAGGGTGTGAGAGCAGAAAATGTGATGTAGGCTACACAATTAACAGAGGAGCTGCTTTTGACACACTGCTGCATGGAATTAAGCAAAAAATAATCCAAGGAATTATCCAGTGTGAAAGGGATGGGATGTGCAATAATGGTGCACAAGAATTTCATTCAGCTGTTTTTAATTCCCAGTAATTCACAGCATATATTGCAAATCATACTGGTGATCAACACTGCTATTTGGTTTTAACACTGAAAATAGTATTTTTGTTCTCCTGGCTTCACAAACTTGAAGTTTCCTTGTCCACTCCTGTAAGTCAGGGTAAAAAAGTATGAAGTAGAAAATGAAACAGTAAAAAAGAAGGAAAGTGTTTCACTGTTTCACCTCTGTTTTACTGTTTACAAAATATTCTAAACAAAAACTCAATTAATGCAATCATGATACTTATGTTCTACTATGATCAGTATGTCCGCAGACATCTTAGCTTCTAAACAACCACAAATGCCGAAGTATTTTTTCTTGGTCTACATAAGAGCTTCAAAAGCCAAAAATACAAAATTCCGTTCTCATAATGACAGCATGTAGTGTTACGGACAGACATCCAGCTTTTTGTCTACTATAGCATTCCGACCAGTACCCCTGGTCTGTGGACGGTGGCAGTATGAGCTCTATCCAGCTGTCTTGCAGGCACCAGGTCAGCAATCACTCCACCAGAAGCACATTCCTACGTAGCCTGTCCTGGGGCACGCTATGCTGAAACTACTGCCAGGTAATCCCAACTCCGAGGAGTTGGAAATTAGGCTTCACAGCGTCCTTTTGATCATTCCAGCTAAAAAGAATAGGATTGCTGGAAAACTGGGTTGGGGAACCCGCTCACAGAGCCTGGTACTCCACGCAGTGATCGGAAACGAGATCAACATCTTTCCTGTACCGAACGAAGAGCAATAGCGTGGGCTTGCTGAGCTTTGCCTGCCTTCCTGATGGCAGAGCTTGTGCAACTCCGATAGCTGCTGCACAGGATGGCAAATGAGACAATACCCTGAAAAGGTGGCCCAGAATGAAAAGGCTGGCTGAAAAGCATAGGACCCTTCCTTGGACGGACTAAGCACACACTCCAGTAACTGCCAGCGAGATAGCAATGCTGAAAGAGGCTTAGTGCAAGCACGGTGGAGATTTGTGACAGAAAGTTAGAACTCCATGTCAAGCCTTTCACACAAACAATAAATATTACTTCTGCTTATAATCAGACTTTTCTCCAGCATCGTCTTTGAATGTTGAACCTTTTTCAATTAATTAAAAACTATGCACTGCAGAGTGCATATTTTATCAGCCCTCAGCTGCTTAAGTGTCTAGAAAAGACCAGGCAGTTTTTCTTTTTTCCAGGCAACCCAGAGCAAGTACTTGCAAGGGTCATATCTTTTTAATTATCTTTTCTCTCTTTGATTAATTATTCCGTCTGACAATAGCGTGTTTCTAATGCTATTCACCTGCCTTTGATGATTGACAACTTTTCTGTCTGATTCAAAGCAAACAGCTGCTGCCATGATTGCCTAGCAACCAGGATGTGATGGATGAGCCCCAAAGATGGATGGCTGCAATAAATCATGTCTCTGGCTATAAAACTGAAAAAAGGGATAAGAATAAAAGCGAACAAAAAACAAAACAAGGTTTCTTCCCATGAGTGCACTCAGCTCTTTACCAATTACACCTGAAATGGACTTTGTGTCTATTAATAGCAAAGTTTTCTAATCAGTGAGAATGCAATGATGCCATTTGTATCAAGGTGTGTTTACAATTGTTCCAGCAAATTGGCACTTGTACTTCAATTACCTACTGTGTTACACAACTGCAGTGGTAGGAGATCAAAGTTTTGCCTTCTACCATTGAAGGCTTTATAGAAAATATTATGTTTTTACAGGGCTTTCTCATGATGCTGGACTTGAATGAAGTGCATAAACTTGAATTCATCTTCCTTTCAGCAACTGGCAGAGTGTACCAAAAGCAAGCTGAACTGAGTTTGTAGAAGGAATAACAAACGCCAGACTTCTGAAAAATTCATTTCTATAAAACTTGCATAAAGTTACTGATGGCTTTGTGAAACATGTTACAACCTAAATACAGTGTGTTGTTTATTAAATGTTGCTGTAATTCCCTCTTGGTAGGCAGGCATCTCGCAATCAAAGAAAAAGTTCACGTGACAAGCAGTGTTTCAAAAATGCCATCTACCTGTGCAAGTTCAAGACTGATTCAACAAGAAGCTACTCTAGCCTAATTTTGCCTCCTACTCCTGTTTATTTGATTTTTGTACAACATGCCAGGCAAGAAACATGGCAATAGTTTGCCAACACAGAACAAGGTTAAGGGGGCTGCACATGGTGCTTGTCCGGGGACATTTGTACACGAATACCTCACCACTCTGAGTGCTGGCACTACCTGTGGTTGACGCCACTCTGTTGCTGGAGTGTCCATCTCAGGAAAACCGCTGCCTGTACTTCCAGGTTAAGACCTAATTGCCAATATAAAGCTGCTTCCTTAATTCTTCCAGCAGGTGGAAGTGTCCTGGCTCCAGCAGAGGTGCTTCAAAAAGGGAAGCGCTTGCCCTGGCTGTTTGTGTGGACAGGCTATCCGCCTCCAGGAGCCTTCTGGACACCTGGCACTAAACACCAAGATCCAAAGATCTGCAGCCTTGGGTGAAGAGGGTGGATAGAAAAGAAAAATGTAAACTCTGAAATGATTATCTTCCAGAACTTTGTTTTCTTTGCTATTATGGGACCAAAACACAGCCTATTAGCAAAAGGAAACTGAATTGTGTTAATCTGTTCACAAGAACATTTTTACAGCATATCTTTATGCTGGAACTGATGATGTCTGACAATGCTATGCTGGAACAGCCGCACTCCAGCTTATGTTTTAGTGTTGTGTACAGCATGTAGCTGTATTCATACAAAGACTGCTGGTATCCTTGCACGGGCCATAGCTTTGTCTATATTCTTTACAATTATTGAAATGCTCTCGCTAAAAACTTAACTCTGTCTCTGCCTGTCTGTCTCTCTGTTATACAAACACACACACATGCACACACAGAAATCCACCCCCTAAAACAATTGTAAGGCACTCCTGTAATGACTGGCTAGTATCTGGTAACAAACAATGAGAAAGCAAAGCCATCAATCAAAGTGTGCACGTTGAGGCCTCCATTCTGTCCCAGCTCATCCAACTCTCAAGTTACAGCTTTACACGGCAAGTCTAAATAATATTCAAAATGATAAATGGCACTATAAGCCTGATATCCATCATCAATCTTTTTTTAAGGAACATCCATCTTCAATAATGCACGTTTGAATCATGTGAAACCAAGAGCTCCCAGATTCATTTACACAACCCCCAGCAAGCTGGTGCTGCTTGAATGATACGTGTCAGACAGTTTTTCCCAACTGTCAAACTTAAAAAAAAAAAAAAAAGAGAGAGAGAGAGGAAAAAAAAAAAAAAAAAGAGAGGGGGAGGACAGGAGGGAAAGCTTCTCAGGGGGCCAAGCGGTGCAATGCAGAACTAAGACAGGGGAACGCCACCTCCACAGTCACTCTGGCAGCCCCCGGCCGGCAGCCCCTGGCCCCCACAGCCCCGTGTTGCCCCCACGCTGCTGCCCGCGCTGCCTGGCGGGGCCCGCATGATAAATGACACGTGTCATTCTGTCGGGAGAGAAGGGTGGGTCCGTGATGGATGGCTCTGCTGAAAAGGAAATCGACTGTTTGGCATGGTGCGGCTATTCTCCGCCAGGATTTAGTTTCTGAACTCTAAAATGAAATCTGTGCTGCTTCAAGTGCATGGCTAGGGCAGGCCGGTGGGCAGCTGATGGAGTTTGGGGTTTGGGCTTTTTTGCTTTTGTTCCCCCCCCCCTTTTTTCTAATCCTCTCTCTCTGCCCTTCGGATTTAAAAAAACTGCTCCACTGACTGGAAACTGGAAAAGAACACACATATATCAAAGTCTTCAATAGTTATGATCCCTGATAAAATTTAAATAGGTTGAGGTTTCTATTTTTATTTATTATTGGGTGGGGGGGAAATGGCATGCAGGCTTGACACAAAAGCAAGATAAAAATTAGCATGTTTGAAGTAATCGTCCCACAGCTTGACATCTGCATAGTAAATTTTAAAGGAAAAAAATGTGTCAGGCAGGCATGAGCTGCTCCCTCCCTCCCCCCCTCTTTCATTAGCTCACTGGCAGGGTGGCACTTCTGAACCTCATTACTGCAGGAGGATTTATGAAGCTGAACCCAATGGCAAAGAAAAGGCATCTGTCAATAATTGTAGGGAGCTGCACTCACAGCTTTGAAATCTCATTAAGTATGCAGTTATCAGGCATAAAGATCAAAAACATTACTCAACTCCGACAGAATCTTATGGAGGAACATTAATTAGCAACAGGCCTACAGTACAAAAAAAAAAAAAAAAAAAACAGACTTCCTCTCACACCTGCCCAACCCACAAACCAAAAGAAACACTCCCCCTCCCTTCAGAAAAAAATAATTCCCAGCATCTGAGACTGATCAAGTACATGAAACAAGAGAGAGAAAAAAAAAAATCAGTTGAGACAGTCTTGGCGGTGAAGAGAGAAAAGGAAGAAGCTGTCAAAGTTGAGAAGGATGTCAGCACTGGCCCTGATTACAAGGGCCTATACAGTTCCCAGGCCTTTTATCATCCCTGCCATCAAAAACAGACTCTGTGTCACAGATGGATGACTGATGGCTGCCAGTCTTGAACAGCCTCGCCAAGCCTCCAGGAGGCCCCTGCTGAGATCTGGCCCTCCAGCAACAGGCTTGACCTAGCAGGAAAAGGACTTCAGGCACTGAGCCCAGTTCCAGAGATACTCAAAAACAGCGCCCTGTTCTGTTCTTCCCTAGAACAGTCCACGGAGAGGTTGGTTGGGGTTTGTTTGTTCAGCTTACAGAAGTTAAATGTAATACTTCTGCTCTCCATGCTAGGACTATGCATTATTTGAAAATAACACTAGCAAAAAAAAAAAAAAAAAAAAAAAGCCTCTCCTTTGTCCACACTAAACAGATTGTTCTCATTTTCTTTCCAGTTTGCATTTTAACCATGATTTGCATACTCAATTGCTTAGAAAATATAGAAGAGTAACATATAAATTTGGGGGGAAACATACAAATTCATAGACGAAGCTGGATCATAAAACCAAGTGACCTTTGCAGCATTAAGTATGGTGTGCAACTAATTAAGAACTATGGCCACATTAGCATTTTTTGTTTCAGAATCAGGGATATCAACTACACAGCTTAACCCATTGCACAGATTTTTTTCATTTCCTCCCCATCAAAAATTGTGTTTGCAAACAATAACTCAAAGCTACTTGCTAGGAAAAAAAAAGGGGGGTGGGGGGGAGAATCACCGTCTACAGTCTTTTTCCCCACTTGGGACTACGCCTGAAAAACTCCCTCTCTAGTTACATGCTACCCTTCATACATTTTATATTTCCCGTAATTTTGCACCACAAAAAAGCTTTCAGTTGTACAACTCCACTTTCACATTATTTACTACATAGTGGATTTTAATACAGTGCACAAATTCATCTCTTATTTCACGAGATATACGGTGATATTTACATGTCACTTGCAGCAACGCTGAAGATTGGTTTCTTAATGAACTACATCTTTAACAGAGTACAGAGTCAGAAACACACACACACATATAAGACAATCTGCCAGTCGGACTCCTTTCAATATCTAAAATGCTTTCATTTACTAAGCAATGCACTTTAAAGAAAATGTTACCTCTGACAAAATACGGAAGCAGAGGTTCCGCTCTAAACAAGATTTTAAAAAGATTTTTACATGAAGTGTTACAATAAGGTGTTTACATTTTTTCATATGCTTACCATATTACTTTTATTATGTGTAGCATCAAAGTGATTATAGCAATTACATCTAACAGAATTAATTATAGAACATCCCATTATTCCTAAATACATAATGCATTAGAGGTAAGCCAAAGAAAGAAAACATCTTGACTGTGGTGACTGTTATTGGAATAAATTTTTCTCTGAGCTTAAAGGAGAAACCGAAGTAGAAAAAAATATATAGTAGGGTAACACATTTAAAATGGTTCCTACAGAAATCTGAACATAAAGGCAGGTACTTTTTAATAGAGATGCTATCCCGCATAAAGCTGCACTAGCACCAGTATCCATGTAAAATCCATTAAAGTTTTTTAATCACAAAACATGGAAAACTAGCCAATTCACCTAACCAGTGTGTTAGTACATAAACACAAGAGTGTATGGGTGAAAGAGTTACAAGCCGTTACATATGCAAAATAAATTCACTCAAAGCTTCATTAATATTAATTTAAATTCAGAACCCATTTACATTAAATTGTTCATTAAAAATTGCCTATTTTATGCAACATGCATTCCACAAAGAACACGTAAGAAACTGAAACAGAGGGCTCAATTTAATGATGGAAATATCAAAAGTAAATGAATTTGAGTCATTGCAAACGAATAACAAAACAGCTCTTCCCCCTATGCTAATGTGCCAAGTTTGGCAGTAGCCTGGCAGGAGGGCCTAAGCGCCCCTCGCCTCCCACTTGCCATGGCTTGGTCAGCCCCTTTGACCTCTCTACCACCCTTCAGCCTTGCTAAAATAGGACGTAAAAGCTCCTCCTCTCCTCCCCCCCATAAAAACATTACCTAGTTGCGAGGATACTTAATCACCTCTCAACTTCTACCCGTTCCAACCAAGGCCAAGTTGAGCCTAGCTGCTTACAAACAACCTCGTGTGAAAGGAATGGGAGGTGAGCAGCAACACTCACTGGGGATGGAGAGCTCTTCCTGGGGTGAACTCCCACACCAATAAATACAGTGAACTTAGCGATTCTCAACAGCTGTTCAGAACGAAGGAGAGAGAGTCATAATTAATAACATGTGTCCTGACAGCATTAATTAATAATTTATAATTAAGTCCAACTTAGATTATTTTTGAGGAGTCGCAACTCTACTCTCCAAGCAAGCCAGGTAATAGAACTGGCAAAGAGATTTCAGACGTGCTGGGGACTTCTGGTAACTCCTTCCCCACTCTCCCTCTATCCCTTGGGAAAAAAACCTTTGAACATTTTCTGAAAAATACCTTGAAGTTGATGCTTGCACCGAGAAGTGTATAAATTCAGCAGATTCTCTCTCTATTGAGGTGACCAAAATATCTTTTAGAAGCAAGAACGGGGAAATTTGGTAGAATTAAATCTTGCAGTCTCTGAAATTAAGCTCTACCTACTTGAAATCTTACAGTTCTTTTTATGGAAATGGTAACAAACAATTTCAAGCTCTTACAATGTTCTATTCTGCATTATTATACTTAAGAAAACTACAATACAGCCTCTCATGGACTGCACTTTAAATCCTTTGAGCCAATTTTTATGCATTTTTTTAAATGTTGAAATCAAGAAAAATCAATTGAATAATTTTTTTAAATCCTCCTGCTTTAGGTAATGACACCAAAAAAATGCAACACATCCATTGTTTAGCAGGATTTTTAAAATTAATTTAATGTCTAACTGCAAATGCTGGAAACTAGAATTAATCTGTCTGGATAAAAAAAGGCTTACAGACATTTAAATGCATGTATCGGGACACTTTATCAACCTAACATAAAATTGTCATCTTATCTTATTATATGACTATTTTATGCATGTGTCAAAGAATTTAAAAATGAATGCCTGTCTATTCAGTCTAATTACAACTGCATATTATCTGTCTGGATGTACCAGTCCATATCATTGTTACCAAATACAATATATTGTATTCACCTTTCATTTTTAACTTAAGTCTGATAAACCACAATTTGGGCGTAACCAAATTAAAAAAAAAAAAAAAAAAAAAGAGAAGGAAAAAAAAATAATAATATTAAAAAAAAAAAAGACTCAAAGACCTGAAGTAGATTGTTTAGTAAATGATGCTGAAGCATTTCACAGATAAGATAACCCACGACCGCTCTGGAACTCTTTTATTTTTGGTACTGTATCATAGCCTCACATATATATACACACTTACTTGACAATGCAACACTTCAGGCATCTTAATGCTTGATCTGCTAGCAGTACCTTGTAAATACGGCTTTATTAAAATCTGACAATCAATATCTGGATTTGCCAGGAAACAGTCATGACACTGGATTAAAATACGGATTATCATACCGTAAAACTGGTAGTTACAAGGTTTACTCAGAAAGATAACGTGTAAGGTTACTTTACATCCTGGCAAATCATTTCTTCTCATTCACAATCTGCAACCATGTATTTACACATAAGTGTGCACAGAGCACACTCTAAAATTTGCCACACGCTCCAGCCTGAAGGTGATCTTTTCTCTACAGTTTCCACTAATCCTGGAAACAGCACTGACAAAAAAGGAACCACTCTAATCCTGCTAACTCACCCTAGCTTCACTGCATTTCCCATAACCCTGCAGCAGTCACAATTCATTCTAATCACTTTACAAAACAATCTTTAGTAAAAAGAGGAAAAATGCAGACTTGTAAGCCAATTTAAGAAATAACTGCTGATACATCAGTTATTGACTATTTCACTCCTGCTCATGATAGTGCTCAAGGCAAAACTGAGAACAAAATGACAACATCAACCACACGCAATAAACTGTGGCCCAGGAGAGCACTGAAGCCCTAATTGACAGCTGTCAAGCTAATGGGAGAAATGGCAGCTGATTCTGGAAAATTCTGTTTTCAAGACAGATATTCAGCGGAATCTATCAGGCCTTTTCATATTTATGCCCCTTTTTTTTTCTCCTTTTTTTTTTTTTTCATTGTTCCTCACACTTTGCCGGAAAAAAAAAAAAAAAAAAAAAAAAAAAAAAAGGCAGAGGACAGCCATAACTAATCATTTTGTCAGCTTGCTGCTAGGAAGAATCTCTGTCCAACAGAGAAATATGTGGCAGGTTTGGAGGCAAATAACGCACCATGGGCTGACACTGCAAGTACCTTCATAGGTAGTCTACTTTATTGCTACATTTACTTTTGGGGTATGTATGCAGTTGCAAGCAATTCCCATAAATTAAAGCATTCAACTTCCTGAACCCATTGCTGCCTGGAAATCTGGCTGCAAGAGCTTCATGCGAGCCTGCAACCGAATTTCTGGAGTGCACTCCCAGCCTCATTTTGGAGTCACAAATAAACTATAAAGAGCCCTGAAGTCCGTAAGAAGTGCAAGTGCTGCACATCCCTGAAAAATCAATTGCATGTATGTCAGTATTCACACTGCCCACGTGCATCTTTCGAGCGTGAGCACAGAAGTTGTGAGGAGCTTAAAAAGTATGCAGACATCTTTACGGTTTCAACAATAATGTATATTACAAAAAAAAAAAAAAAAAAAAAAGTTTGTTTTCCCAGAGGATTGAAAATTCTGTGTCAGTAGCAGGACCTAAAAAAGTATAATCGTTTTACTCAAGATATATATATGTATATATATGTAAAAAGTAAATCAGTTTCCAACAAATCATTAGTTTACAATTCCTCTTCAAAAGAGCTTTATTTTTTTCATATATTTTTATACTAAATATGCATTAAGTCATTCTGTCAATATGAAGTACATTTTCTTGATCTTTTAAATAGATAGTTTTCTAAAAAAGCTGTGAGTGAAAGCTATAATTTAAGGACAGATAATTACTGTTTGCATGAACAAGACTGGCCTTTATTAATACAGTATCTTAGCTTTCCTAGACAGTAGCCTCTAACCAATAAATATTTTCTCGCTTCTGCTTTAAATGACACAAGTTGTTGGAGCAGCAGTCCTGATCACCTTCTTGCTTTATCAGGTGTGGAATAAAACTGCAATCCCCGACGTTCCCCCCCAAATTTCTCTATCTGTGATATTCAGCTGAACCTGAGAGCAAACAAACTGAAATTACCATTTTTACAGATTCTTGATTCTCAGAGACAGCTTTCGTCTTCTACAGTGTGGTGTTAACACTTGGGCTAGACATAAAGAATTTGTGCACCTGTCTGTTATGTCTGCAAGCTCTGTGCTGCTGAGAGTTCTTTGTTGTTGTTATTCTACTCCAGACCATTAAAAGGGCCCTAATTCCTATGACATGATTATCCAGGTACCAAAGCCCATTTGTCACCTGCAGCAGAAAATTGAGTTAATGCACAACTAAAGGCAACCAGGACTGTGTAATATCAACTTGATTACATCAAACTAGCTGCAAACCTAATTCTGCTGGATGACACTGCGTGGAGCTTGTCATCTCCAATCATTAAAGCTGTCAGGAATCCATCAGGTTTACAGCTAATTAGGTGAACACTAATGAAGCTGGCAAAACAACTTTTCTTTTTTTATGGCTGAGCGGACCTTTCAGTTTGGAGAAAAAAAATTCTCGAGTATTCTCAAGGTTGCTGGGGACTGGATTTCCTGAGTTACCAATCAGCAGACATCTTTAATTCTCCCCCCACCACCTTCTTTTTTTTCTCTCTCAGTACCAAGCAATCAATTTGTCATCACTCTCAGTATGCCACAAAAGCAGTCATGAACCTTATAACTCGCAGCTCTAAGGCCAAAAAGAAGGGGGAAAAAAATGTAAGTTTCTTCTGTCTTAAAATAAAATCCGTACAGCTGACTTATTTATCTTCATGCACTTATCAACAGCATAAATGTTCTTGTTTTTTCACTCTTCTCAAATAAGTAGCCCTTCAGTCATTCTACATCCCCCATATCCATTAGGCAGAGGCATTTTGATAAAGTAAAGCCAAAGCTAGTGTATGGGAAAGAATGAAAGCACTCACTCTGCCAACTTCTGATTGACCATTAAGCTATTGATGAATGTGCCTGTCAGGAGAGAGACAATTAAATCAAATATGAAACAAAGTCGTTTTGACGGGTCATTTTGATAGAGCAAAACCATTCTTCCATCTCCGATTAGTCCTGCAGACAAGTTTTTGTAATGAGTATTTCTTAACTAACCTGTTATTTCATAGCTGTTTTTAAAGTGTTAAAAAACATAATAATAACAAATAATAAAAAGCAGCAGCTTTTGCTTTTACTGCTATTGGAAAAAGTATCATTTGCAATGTGACCAATAAAACAGCATTTCAGGAGGAAGCAATTATACACAATACTAAATGTTTAATGCGGCTATCAAAAAGCTAAAAGTTTAAAGAGATTACACTTCTGCTAAATATGAAAGATAGATCATCATGGATGATTCACTTGAGGAAGGAGGGAGAGACGGAGAGTGGAAGACAGAGAGGGGAAGGAAAGAAAGATACCTCAGAATGTGTGTTTAGTGCAAAAACATTTTCTTCCAGCCTACGGAAAGCCCAACATAAAGCAGAGTTGTTTGAAGAACATGTCAAATACTTGGAAGAGCTAGAATTTGCAGAACTAGATTAATGTTACAAAAGAGAATTTTCCAAGTATTAAGAAAAGTTCACCTTTTTAATTAAGTTAAGACGCGTCATTCGATGGCACGGTTGAGAAATCCAAAATACTGTCTTGAAGCATTTGGCTAAGATATTATTTGCTAGATTGTATCACTGCTGTGCTCCCAAACTTTACAAACTTTCTAACTGCTAGTACAGGGCACAAGACTGCTAAGAAGTACACTTTCCTGCGTTAAAAGTACTAGATGAATGTGTGTGCCAGAGAAGAGAACGGAAATGCGCACAGTAATTTACACGGCTCCATGAACCAGTTGCTGTTTACCTAAACCACACCACCCAGGACTTGTCAGGCAGGGCACAAGCCTGGCTGCTGGATTTCTGCATGCCCACTTCCTGGAGCCGCAGGACCACCTGTTCGGAGCTGCCACCGCACCACCACGGCCGCACCACCGCCAGCACTGCCACAGCCCATGGGACACCTGTTCCAGCCCCTGGGAGCAGACCAAGGGCAGAGCACGGAGGTCGACTCCTGGTCCCCAGCCCCAGCCCTGGCCTCCACAGGTGCTGCCCTTCGCCCCGCAGCACTGTGTCCCTGGAGTAGCCGTCGCGGTGGCACGTCCTGCCATAAGTGGCACTGACAGAGGGTTGACAGGCCACACGTGACGTCACCGAGCCCGGCGTTACCATGGCAAGTGATTTATTGATGTTTATCGGGAATGAATAGATCAAAGGCAGCCAGATGACAGGCGATCAATCAGCTATCAAATCAAGGATGGCAACAGGCCAAGGAAACCTTTTCCAGACCGCGTATCCCCATCTAAGGATTACTGTAAAAATTTGCGGGGTCTGGCGTTGGATTTTTTCGCTGTTTTCTTTTTGATTCGGCTTGTCCAGAAAATGCTCCCCAAGTTTAACTGGAGTTGATGTTTCTGGCATGAGGAAAACAAAACAAACAAGCACAAAAACTCATCAGGACAAAGCCATGAAAAGTATTTCTGGAAAAAAAATGGAGGAAATTGTAAAGGCAGTATCAGAAACATTCGCCAGCCATTTGACAATACACAGACCCCCCCTCTTTTTTTTTTTTTCCTTTTGGTTTCCTTTACAGCTTCTCATCTGGGCTCATAAATAAGAAATCAACAGGATTAACGGAAGAGATTTATAAAGAAAGTGACCGGCTAGGTGGGTCTGTCCATCCTGCAGAGACACATCCAGTGCAGAACAAGGGGAAGAGAGGAAAGGCTAAAAGTTGAGCAACGGAGCCAGTTCTGGATCTTCAAGTCACACTGCGGACCTTCCACATCACTTTGTCCCTACCACTCAATTCACAACGTGCCATGTATTTACACAAACCCTATCTTCTTTCTACAGAAAAAAAAAAAAATAGAGTATTTTCACCGGCTATCACAAATCATTTGTCTGTCAGAGCAGGAGATGGAGCATAACGAAGACTACGATGGAGAGAAGCAAAAGTAGGTGCTAAAGTGTGGGCTGGAAATGCACAGAACTCACCTCCTCGCCCCCCAGCACACCGGCCCATGCATGCTGCATGTGCTCGCACACCTGCCCGGCCCTCACAAAGTGCTGCCCCCACAACCCGGAGTTGGGGCTATACCGAAGTGGGTACCAAAGTAGGGACAGAGCTTTCTCTCCCCACCCCTGGAGTCAAAACCGTGAAGATAAACCCCAATAAAATCAACCCCAATAACATCCCCCTCTCCCCTCCCCCCCGCGGCCCGAGAGTTAGTTCCTCGGCCAGCCCCGAGGCGTGCAGCGGGGTGCGAAGCGCGTCTCCCGGCCCGAGGCCGAGGAGGAGGGCTGGCGGTGGGGGAGCCCGAGGGAGGCGAGGAGCGGAGCGGAGCGGGGCCGGCTCCCGTACCTGCTGCGCGCCGGGGCGCCTGCTGCTTCCTCCTCGGCATCGCGGGGCTCCGGCGGCCGCCGGCGGGGGGGGGGGCTGCCTCGGCGCGGGGGTGGGAAGTGTTGCCTCAGCCCCAGAGATCCGCTGAGCTGCTCCAGTGTCGGCTCGAGGGCTGGGTTGGGGATATATTTTTTGTTGCCGTGCATGCACGATGCCGAGGAGGAGGAGGAGGTGGAGGAGGAGGCGGCGGCGGAGGAGGAGGAGGAGGAGGCGGCACAGAGGAGAGGACAGCCCTGCTGCTGCTGCTGCTGGCAGAAGAGGGGGAAGTTTGACAAATCGCCCCGGAGGAAGGAGGAGGGAAAGCCCCCCGAAGAGGTGCGCGGGCGGGAGGGCTGGGGAGAGCCCGCAGTCCCCCCCACCCCGTCCTACTCCCCCGGTGCCTGGCCGGGCTGGGAGATCACGGCATAAAGACGGGCATTTCTCGGCAAGAGTCGGCGCGGCTCCAGCCTGCGCTCTCCACTCGCTGTCTCCGGCGCTGGAAGCGGCGGCGGCAACAGGCGAAGCTTGAAGGGAAACGAGACGATGACGGTGTCACTCACACTACCCCACACGCGGGCACCGCCGCCCGGGCCCGGCGGGGAGACCCCCCCGGCCCCTGCCCGCCCCTCAGCCCGCCCCCACCCGCCGCTCCCCTCAGAAGTTGCCCGCCGGCGAAGAGGGGCCGGGCCCCGCCGGGCACCCTGCGGCGCTCCCGGGCAGCCCCTTCCCCTTCCCCTTCCCTTTCCCTTTCCCTTCCTGCCCTCCGGCAGCCCCCTCGCCCCGCTCCCCTCAGCGGGACCGCCCCGGCCCCTCGGCGGCTCCCACCTGGCTGGCGCCGGCCCCGCTCCCCCCCGGCCCCCGGGTGCCGCCGGCCCTGCTCCGCCCGGTAACGGCCGCGCCTCCGCCGCTTGGGCTGCGCCGTGCCGAGCCGAGCCGCCGGCTGAGCGGGCAGCGACAACCGCCCTCCACCCGGCTCTTCCTCGGAGACTGCTTCCTCTCCCTTCTCTTTTTGGGGCTTTTTAGTTTTTTTTCCTCTTTTTATTTATTTATTTATTTATTTATTTATTTATTGGTCCAAGTTCACCGGCGAGCCGCCGCCGCGCTTGGTTGCTCGGGATCGATGCGCTGCGGGTTTGATTGCGCACCCCTGGGCGGCGGGGAGGGACGGAGCCGAGCGGCCGGGCCGGGCCGGGCCCCGAGGTGGAGGGGGGTCCCGGCCGCCCCCCTCCGCCGGGCCGCCCCCCGCCGGGCCGCCCGCTCCCAGCACGGGGCGCCCGATGCCGGCCGGAGGGGGGAGAAAATCGAGGGGGGGTAAGGGGAAAAGAAAAGAAAAGAAAAGAAAAGAAAAGAAAAGAAAAGAAAAGAAAAGAAAAGAAAAGAAAAGAAAAGAAAAGAAAAGAAAAGAAAAGAAAAGAAAAGAAAAGAAAAGAAAAGAAAAGAAAAGAAAAGAAAAGAAACAGTAGCAAACCGTATTTTTGTCTTTTTCTTAAAAAAAAAAACAAAAAAAAGTTCACGAGGAATAATAATAATAATAATAATAATAATAATAATAATAATAATAATAATAATAATAATAATAATAATAATAATAATAAAAGGATGATCTCACTTTTACGGTAAGATCACAAAAAACTCGGCTGGCCCCGCTCCTCGAGCTTTGGGATGCGTCCAGTACCTGACTAAGTGCAGATGTTGTTGCGTCCTCGCAGAGCCGCCGCTCCCGCGTTTCCTTTTCAAGTTGCAGGAAATTCAAACACTTTGCGTCAAGGGTGGAGAAGGTTTGGCTTTTTATTATTATTATTATTGTTGTTGTTACGAGACGATTTTTTTTAAGCTGATCTATAGGATTAAAAAAAAAAAAAAAGTAAAATAAAATAAATCGCAGTCGCCTGAATTCCCCGGGAAATTGCTACTCTTGGGGGAAAACGAAACGTTTCTTGCAAAGGCGAAAATGGTGAGTTGTCAGATGCCGCTTCTGCTGCCAAATTCGCTCAGTTCCGTCTCATTGATACTCGCTGGTTTCTCCTCACAGTTACAGGGTCTGCTCGCAGAGAGAGCGATCGGATCGGCTTAAAAGCCGACCCGGAGCCGCTACCCTCTCCCCAAAACGCCCGGCCGTGAGTGCGTGCGTGCTGCTCGTCCGGGGACCGGCACGGGGACCGGCACCGGGACCCGCAGCGGCACCGGGCGGCGGCTCGGGCCCGCTGCGGGCTGGGCTCCGCCGCCGTGGCAGCAACCGCCGCTGGATCCGCCCTAACATCTGTCCGTCTCACCATTGGCGCATCCGTCAGTGTCACCCCGGCGGCACAGCGCGACGACAACACACCGGGCGCGACCTGGAGCGGTGTGCGCTGCGAGCAGCCAGCGCTGCCCAGCCCCGCCGGCAAGCAGGAACCGGCCGCCGCATAAGTATTTACAAGTGTTGGACAGGCTCGGCGAGCAGAAAGGGCCGGGCTGCGATTAGGAACAACTCCTTCTTCCTTTCTCCCTCCTCCCCCTCGAAGTCAAAAATTAGGAAGCAGAAAGCCTAAATAATTTATCGCAGCCCGTGAGGATGCGCTTTTCGCCGGCGGCAGCGCGGCCGGAGGCAGGGGCAGCGGCGCCCGGCCCCGGTGCTGCTGCTGCTGCTCCGGGGAAATCTGCAGCAGCCGAAGCCGGCAATCGAGCAACGCGTGAACTGGGGGCTGGAGCGGCTGCCGGCCGAGCCGACACGGCGTGGCACAGCACGGCACAGCACGGCTCGGCACGGCGGGTGGCTCCGGGCTGCGGACCGGGGGAGGCTGGAACACAACTCGGAGACACCCCGCTGCGGGGCTCGGGGGGCGCCGGGGGAAGCGCCCCCACAGCCCCGGCAAAGTCCCAGCAAGTACCGGGACGCTGGGACTGGGTGCTCGCTTGTTTGAGCCCTGCGAAGGCTGCTCCTGCCCGAGGACTCGCCATTCCCAAATTCTCTCCCCCTGCGAGAGCACCCCGAGGCGATCGTTAATTCGGGGGAGGGGGTTCAGAAGGAGGGGGGCGGGGGTTGCGAGTTGCAAGAACTTTTCTTTTTCCACTCCCCCCTCCCCAATTCTGCGCCCCTGCCCCAGCGTTACTCTGCGCGCCCCCCGCGCCGCAAGCCCATCGCCGTGCCGGGGGCTCCGGGCAGGCAGCCGGCAGCGGCGGGGGTCTGGGCTCCAGCCCCCCCGGGACCCTCCCGGCCCCGGTTAGGCCCCATCGGCAGGGTCGAGCCCAGGGGGCAGGAGCGCAGCCAGGGCGGGGGGAGCGAGCAGGGGGCGACCCAAGCAGCAGCACTCGTCCGTGGGAGAGGGGCTGCCCCCCTGTAGCCCCGCCGGGGACCGGCAGCGACCCGGTTCCTCACCGGGGGAGAGGGGGGGCGCCGGCTCCGGTAGCGGCGGGGAGCGGGGTGCCCAGCTTGAGCCTGGAGGGAGCGAGGGGTGGAAAGTGAAACTTTCCGTCGGCGGTCCTAGGAGGAACTTTTCCAGCTCGGTGAGCAGTGCCAGGGTGCGCGTGTGCATGAGAGGGGCAGCGGCTGTAGGCGCACACGCACCCACACGTGCACGGCAGTGACACAGCCACAGCACGGCCAGAGCGCTCAGGAAGTTGTAGAACGATTTGGTCGCTAACCATTTCCCCCCTTCTTCTCCTCTCTCTCTCTCTCTCTTTTTTTTTTTTTCTTTTAAAGGAAGAAAAATCTATTGAATTTTCTATCAGACGGATTACAGCAGGAAATGCGGGCCGCTTCACGTGCATCACCTTCTTTGGGGGCTCGCGGTCTGTTTCGGAGAGCCAGAACACTATTAAGTGTAACATTCACAAACAACGCATAAATCGGTGGCTGCCCAGACTCCATCCGCACAGACTAAGCACACGAGGCTCAGCTCTAAGCTCTCCCTGTCCGGCACTTTTAACCCAAGGTACCCGCTATTGACTAGCCCCACACTCTGATCACCACACCGATGACCGTCCCACCGGCTCGGAGAGTGCCGCGTCGCTGCTCGCCTCCACCGCCTGCTTCCTGCCCGCACGGGAGAAACCGCGGCGGGCCCGGGGCAACGAGCAGGCACGGCGGCGGCCCGCGGGGGTCACGAAACGAAGCAGGCTGAACCCTGCGGGCGCTGTTCCCGGCCCCGAACAGCGCCGTGCCGGCCGCCGCCACCGAGAGAGAGCGAAGGCGAGCTCCCGGCGCGCCTTCGGGGCGGGCGGGCGGCCCTGCGGCAGCTCCGGGGGCGCCCTTCGGAGCTCCCCGACGCCGAGAGAGCCTCAAATCGGGGTCTTGGCACCAAGCTAGGCAGTCCTGCGGCTGCACCGAGCCGCCGGGGGGGGCTCACCTGCCCGCCGCCCCCCACCGCACGCAGCGGCTGCGCCACTGAGGCGGCGCCTTATGACCGTGGGCCTCAGACGGGATCCCCCCCCGGCCCGTGTCGCCCCCCCGCCATGTCGCCTCCCGTCCCGGGGAACACTGTCCCCCGCAGCCCCCGCCGTCGGGGTGCGAGAAGGCGGCGGGGAGCGCTCCATTTTCTGCCGGCGAGGAACAAAGGAGCAGCGGCTTGCATTAGCGCCGGGCGGGAGGGATGCGCCTCTGACAAGTTTGTTTAAAAACACAACTGCCCGCCACGGAAAACGATACTCCGCTTTTGTGAAACACAAAGTATTGTCAATAACCATTATAACGACAATAATTATCTGAAGGGAGAACAAAGGCATTTTGTAATATCTACATAACTTTATTAGAGCAAAATTATTTTAAAATGCCTCTGAATTCCCAAGCCTCCTGAGTACAAATGAATAAAAGTTTTTTCTCCGGGCTAAAATCTTTGCTTGAATGTAAATTGTTTGGGTAAGTGAATTTACACAGCAGCAAAGTTTGTTTGTCTTAGTCCAGTAGCTTTGCTTTAACGAACCAGATGTTTTGTCTGTAAATTGTCCAGAGGACTTTTACAGTTCTGACACATAACGAGCCTCAGAAAATCGCAACTGGGATAGCGGGGTCCTTGCGACCAGGACCGGGCATTTCGGAGGGGGTCCGGGGGGTGGAAATAAACCAGACCGGGCAGCGCAGGCACGTCCAGCGCCCCGCCGTGCAGAAGCGCCCCTGCTAAGCCGGAGGTAACCGTGGACGGGCCAATCCGACTCCCCCGGGGACTGCCGGTCCCCCCCGCACCCTTGGGGGTACCAAAACCTGCCGGTTCCAGACGCACCCCCCTTCTTCCCCCCCCCCCCCCCCCCCCCCGACAGCCCGGAGGCGGCGGAGCCGGGGCAGCCGCGGGGGCGCTGCCAGGGGACTCCCGGAGCCGGGCGGCCCAGGGCGGGCGCCCGCCGCTGCCCCCGGGAGGAGCGGAGCGGGGCAGCGCGGGGCAGCACGGCACGGTACGGCACGGTACGGCCCTGCCCGGCGGTGCCTGCTGAGTCCCTCCCCGCGGTGGCGGAGCCACCGAGGCAGCTCCGCGGCGGTGGGAGCGCAACCTGCGGCCGCCCCGGCGAGTTCAGGAGTTAGAGCGAGGCGGCGAGACCGGCTCCCGGCCCGGCTCGGCCCGGCTCCCGGCCCGGCCCCGGGGAGAGCCGTGGCTCCAGCCCCGCCCGCTCCCGGGGGCTGCACTTTGTGGAGAGGCTGCGCGTTCAAATTAAGTCTATCGCCGCGACTCAGTCCCGCTGAATTATCACTTTTGTTTTTTTTCCTCTTCCCTTGAAAGGAGCTAGGGTCTCTGAAGAAACAATTGGCCACTGCTTTGAAGGAAATAAGCGATACCATTCAGAGCTACTGTAGCGTAATGTGTTCACTTGGGCAGTAGGAAAATCTTTTATGAAAAATAGTTACAGATTCTGGAACTCCACCGTACGTGACAACAAAAGCCATTGTGTCAGCAGAGAGGGGTTAGTTAATTTTACCTACACAAAGTTTTGCTAGCTCCAGGCTTTGGGAACGCCTTTGTGCGAACTGGCAGTGATCCTTAGAGCTGGCTCATGTGAAAGGTATTTGAGGGAGCTAGGAGTAGGGGAAGGAATTCCCCTCTTACTTCTTGCATCACCTGAAAGTTTTCACTGCCCAGCTAACGCAGCTGTGCCTTCGCTGACCGCGTGTGACTTAACGCAATAAAGATTTTGTTGTGCACAGATCCATTGCACAACAGGAAAGAACACACGAGGACTTGAGAAAGCCCAACTCCCAGCAAAACCCTGCTCTCCTTCCGCAGAAACTTATTTCCTAGACGGATATATTTTTTTACGTGATTTGCATATACTACTTGCATTAAGATATGCGAGATTCCCTTAAAAAAATAAAAATAAAATCCTAATCCGCCTGCCAGTAGCGGACCTTTATGTGCCGCTGGCACAGTCGGAGCGTTACAGCGCAGGGAAGCGACGCGAACGCCCCCGGCCGCCCTGGGCAGTTCGGGGACGGCCCCGGCGCCGCCTCCCCACGGCCGGGGGACGTGCGGGGCCCGCAGGCTGCCGCCTGGCCCGCTGCCAACGGGTACTTAACAAACAAACAAAAACAAAAACAAACAAACAAAATAAAAACACATAGCTGGCTCGTAAAGCCCCGGCGACTTCTGTGGAGAAGGGCTCGAAGCGCTCCGACGGCCCGCACCGCGGGCGCAGCAGGCTCCGAGCCGCCCCCCGGCCTCCCTCCGCCTCTTCCCCTCGTCGAGAGCGAACAGCCGCGGAGCCAAAGCCGGGGCAGCCACCGGGCAGCCACCGGAGCAACGTCTCCGGCCCGGCCGGGCTGCGGGAGGAGCCGCTCCTTGGCGTGCGCCCGTCGGGGCAAGGCTCCACGCCCTGCCAGGACGGGAGCGGGCACCGGGAGGCTCGGGCGAGACGTGGAAACTACCTGGGAAAATCCCCCAGCGTCACTGATTCGCTCTCTTTGTTCTCGAATCATCGGTGCACAAAGGAGAGAGAGAGAAATGTGACTTAAAAATTGCAATTAAGCAGCTTTCAGAGCAGGTTTCTTTCATTGGGTGCTACTTCTTATCACATCCCATTTCTGCTTTAAAAAGCACTTCTGATTTTAAAATTAAACGGACTGCATGAAATGCCTCCTATCCTTCTAGAACAAGAGTTACTTAAATTACGAGTGGATATGCCTAAGCAGTCTTCTTACAGTTTCCCACAGATTTAGTCAGGTCTTGAAAGAATGGCTTTTTTTTTTTTTCTTGCTTTTTTTTTTTTTTTTTTTTTTCCTGATTTAAAAGTATTAAGTTCCTTTGAAACATTCCTTAACCTTTAATGTTTTGTAACTTGATGAAAAGGTCATTTTGCTTGGAGTGGATGCATCTGCTCTGTAATTGTTCTAATACCAGGCAGAGCTCCATCCCAACGCTACATTCTTTTGTGAGCATTTTTCCCCCTTAATATACTACTGTTAAGGTTACAGCGAGTAATTGTTTTAAAGGCAGAGAGCCACAGACCAAAGGATGCTCACAGTTTATTTAATTTCCCCAACTTCAGATGTTCAGGGCTGTGTTCAGCAGATGCTATCAGCTGAGCCCTGAGAAGAAGAACCTGCCCGGCTTCCCCTCTCCCTACTGCGAGGGCCCGAGGCAGCACCGGACCCGAGCCAATACCGAATGTACGGCCCCAGCCGCATAACAAAGTAGCACCAAGAGCCGGCTGAGCTGCTCCCAGAACGCACCAAGTTTTCCTGAGTCCCTGGCGCACTTCACGCAGAGAGCTGAGCGGCTGCGGGGCGCCGCCAGAGCCCCAGGACCTCTGGGCAGCGGTGCCTCGAGCGCCGGGCGCGAAAAGCACGGTCGTAGAAGTGTTGCTAATTGATTATGCCTTAGATTGCTTGCTGTGAAGGCAACAGAGGCTTTTCAGCACGTGGAAATCAGCTTCTAGCATTAGCAATTGTAACACTTCGAGCGCCAGCCCGTGCTGGGGCAGCCACCCCCTGCTCCTCCCCACACGAGAGACGCGGGTGCAGTATAGCCCCTACCGGCCCCCAACCGGCCCCCCGCGCAGGTGGACGAGCAGCACTTTTTCGCCACACTGAGGCTGCTCTGGCACAGGAGTGGTGATACCTGGCTGCCTAGTGGAGATCAGAGCACGAACCTTAAACGCAAGCAACTAATCCCTCTAAAATACGGCGAGGTTTTCCTAATTCTTATACAATTCAAACACCTAGAGAGTATGTTTAATTAAACTTGGCTATGCATTTTTGTAAGATTAAAGAAAAGAAAAGAAAAAAAAAAAAAACACAAAGAAATGAGCTAATTATATTGCTTAATATTCTAATACACTTTTTTTTTTTTTTTTTTTAAATAACACACTTCAAGCCAGGCCAATCCCTCAAGGACCACTTCCTCATTTATAAGGCAGAGCCCAATGGGAGCTAAAAAGAGACTATTTTGTAAGAAGACAATATATTCTGAAAGAGGAGCAATACAAAGATAACCCCACATTACATATATCAGTATGGAGGCTGGAATACATATTCCGACGATGCAAATCTTCCCCTACTATAATTTGCTCTTTGGCGTTACCAAAAACCCAGACACTGATGTCTGTGTATTTGTTCTTGTATTTTTCACCCCACTAATGCTTTTAACTAAAATTATTTTTTGAATTTGCTTTATTTTAATGAATTTAAAGGTCAGTCCTCTTCCTTTCCATATGCAAATCCTATTAATAATAGAGGTTTGATATTAACAGGAACTAATAGAGTAGATGCTCCCTTCACACTGAAACCCCACCAGAGAACAAAATAACCTCAGGATAACTTCCCTTAATGCATTGCCTCTTTGAGTACCCAACCACTAGTAGCAGTACTTTGCAAGCAGGAACAACAGCTGGCAGATGGACGGACAAGAGGGCACACAGGGCCTCCCCCACTTCCAAACACAGACCAAGGGTCAGATACAGCCACAGCCCCTGCCCACTGGAGCCCAGCATGAAAAGAGGTGCCACCACCAGGAAACCAATCCTCCCAGAGGGCCCCAAGCTCCCCTCTGATGCTGACAGGCTCCAGCTGGGTGATCCCAGATGCTGATCAGAGAAAGATGGGGCTGCAGGTGGGGCAGGGGCTGGTGAGTTTACTTTTCCTCCTGCTTCTGCCACGCCTAGGACCATTAACTGTTTTGTCACAGTTTTTCTACCTGTATGTGGTTTTTGATTGTATTTTTTTAACTACAGCTGTTGGTGTTAAAACAACAGCACTTGCATGCCATGAAGGGGGAGGTGGGGAAACGGAGAGGTAACCTCAGTGCTTTCCTCTGCAGGCCCTACAGGAAAAAGCTCCCTCTCTAATGAGAGAGGAACAATCCTGGCTGATTTAGGCAATAGAGGAAACTAGAGGTCGTGTTTTCCAAGCAGATGAATTCAGATACCAAAGAGCAAAGCACCAAAACCCAGAGCAGCTTCTTCCTTAGTGGGGGACAGAGAAGCCTCTTGCAGCCCGTGGCAAGGCCAGCCCCAAGCCTCTGGCTTGTTAAGGACAAGCTGAAGTACCAGGGAGGAGAAAGGGATGAGTCACAAATCTCTGATAATTCACCTCCTCTGGAAGGGTACTGGCCTGCTCCCTCCCCAGGCACCTCGCAGGGAGCCCTGCTTCGCTGCTGCCTCCCTCACAGATTCCATCTCTTAAAAAAGGTTTTGTATAAAAAGCTTCCTGCAAACTTGATACCTTTAATACCTCAAGGCAAATGCTGGTGTTAACTCCACTGACTTTCATGGAGTTCTGCCCAGTTCTGTTGAATGTGGAAAGAGTGGACCTCAAGCCAGCCCCAGATACGCTCAGCTGCTTGGTTTCCAGTAACAGGTAATGAAATACAGAAAAAAAGCCTGCTGCAAACAGAAGCAAGCAGTCAGCAAGTACTTCAGTTTAAATCATCTCATTCACAAAAAATCAACTAACCAACCAACCAACCAAATAAAATGACAAAAACAACCCTCCCTAGCCAGATACAATTGCTATAAACCCAAGAGGCTGATGTGCAGAGGGTTTGGATTCCAGCACACGAGCTGGCTCTGGGAGCTGTGGCTGGAGCCCTGCAACCTGTAGCACTGCTCTTGGTCTCCCCAGCCTCCAAGCCACAGGAGGCTGGGGTAACAGCAAGGATTGGCAGGGCCAGCC
The DNA here is from genome assembly GCF_965140915.1 of Aythya marila. Lineage (NCBI taxonomy): Eukaryota > Metazoa > Chordata > Aves > Anseriformes > Anatidae > Aythya > Aythya marila. The sequence goes on along the minus strand of NC_139053.1, from coordinate 977,666 downwards.
CCTTGGAGAACACAAATCTGCTGCTTGGATGGGCAGCGGTGTGGGCCAAATCCTGCTTGGCAGGTGGGATGTGGTACGGACCTGCTGAAATGCAGCTCCAGGAAGTGAGAGTCCTCATGATAAAAGCAGCAGAGATACCGCTCCTGGCTCCTTGCAGACTAAAGCAGATAATATCACCTCGTACTGTGGCTTACATTAAGGTCACCTTTTCTTTCACAGTCTTGATGTGGCCATAGCTTTGGCAAGGGAAGAGCTGGAGGGTAGGAAGCACACAGATAAAAGGCTTTGCGTTACTGAGGAAGTCTGGGCCCTGTTCACAGATCTATAATTTTGATTATAGGCTGATATGTGCTCACAACTCCCATTGACTTCTATGCAAATAAGAAACCACAGAATTAGGTCTCATCTTTGAAGTGCATGGCAAAATTAGACTTATACAGCTCGTGTTTTGTGTGAGTGCTGATTGCTGCCAGCATCCTGTCTCCTGCCAAACAGCGAAACTGTAATTGTACAAGTACATCACAGGCTCAAAGAGTTTGCATTTCACAAAACATTAGGTATAAATCACTCGCACAAGCAGGAGCCTGGACTGAGTGGAACAATACCGTTGTCTGTTGTAGCAAATCTGATGTTCCTGGATTCAAATCTACTACAGGCATTCTGGATTTTAATTAATATATTGCTTCATATGTATGAGAATTTCTCTCCTTTTTGTTTTGTTTTGTTTTCACGTACTGCATTTTTAGTTTCAGCAAAGCATATTCTCTGCATTACTCTCCAAAGCAACTGAATAAATATCACAGACATTATAGATCTGGTAGCCTTTCCAGTGAACAACACAGCAGTCATGCTTCACAGGAAAGGGATAACATCTGAGAGTGCAGCTGATAAGAGCAACAATTTACAAAGCAAGAGATCTGTTATGCAGTGAAAGCTTTAGTACCATGACTTGGATGTTACATCTACACCACATAAGGGTTAATCATTGCAGCAGTTTGCAGCTGGTTTGTGCTCTCAGGGGAGTCATAGCAATAGACTCCTGCGTGTAAGACAAGGTCAGCATTGCTCTCTCAGGGTCAGCAGGCCACGTGATAACACAACTCCCGAACTTCGGCTCTGAGGAGACACAGGTGCCAAACCCATTTTGTGGTCTCCGCTAGAGTGCTTCTTGTGGTTTTTATTCCCCTCAATAAAAAAACATACATAGCTCTTTGGTATATAATTGGATGGCGAGTTTTCAGAGCTACCCATCAGCATGAGTTTTCTGTGGCAGCAGTGTGCTCATGAGTTTGCTGGGTACATGTAACATTTCATGGGAGACTTATTCTTAGTGGACTGAGAAAGCAGAGCAGTCAGTGCTGAGTTTAAGGGCCAAAACCTGCATAATTTGTTCAGTCTCATTGTTTAAAATTCTCACATCAGTAAAGTGAGCGGAATTGGACTTAAACATTTTATTAATATTTATCTTCTATTTCTACAAGACCCAATAATAATCAAATAAAAAAAAACTTTAATCCTCAAATGCAGCTCTAATCTTCAAATTGGTTAGCTTATCAGAGGAGGAATATTTATTTTCAAAGACAGGCTGCTCAGAACGATAAGCTGAAACAGAAACCTGTAAGTGTAAGTTTATTGGGCACTGTTGTCTATATTTATTGTTTCTGGTCAACCACATCTCTGTTTTTATATGCATGTGTCAAAAATTAATATACAGCAAACTTCACCAACAGTTTTAAAAGATTCTAAAATGTAATAAAATCAATAAATGATGTTCTGGCATAAATGTTTCTGTAGCTGAGGGTGGTCAGGTTCAAAGGTCAACATCTGACCATTTCTCTTTCCCACCCTGCTGCGGAGTAAGACCCTTCCCTCAACTTCAAATCACTGGGGAGAGGGTAATTTAAGCTATACTTGATGTACCCTATACATCACTGTCTTCAGGACCAGGTTTAAAATTAAACTGTGATGTACAAAGTTAAACAAAAATGAGATAAAAATTGGCAGGGGTTGAAGAGGGTCAAAGTAGTCAAAACACAAGGTAGACCATTGCTTCTTTTGATTTATGTTATTCCATGAACTAAAAAAAAAAAATAAATTATAGCTCTCATGGAGACTTTTTCTCATTGAGAATAATGCATTCCTAATTTGTTTTCTATAGACTTATAGGGCATTTGCTGTGGGAGAGGAAAGCATCTATTTATTTATTTGTTTATAATCTAACTATTTATTTATTTATTTTGGCAGGGGCCAAATATCATTAACTGTTGGCAGAATATTCAAGTTATCATTATATGCGACCTTTGTCACTCAACAGCAAGTGAAAGAGAATAGTTTTTCACTTTCTGTCAGTGGTTATCTTACAATGCACATACATATAACCTTACACTCATGGAATTTTGCTTTCAGGAAACTCTTTTAAACACAATGTCCTATAGCCACATTTGGTAACAGAAAGAAAGAGTTTCGCGAATGTTTCCTTTTGCGTGTTTTACATGCACATGATGCAGTTACCCTCCAGAAATTCAGTTCAGGAAAGATGCCAAACAGGATTCTTTTGAAACCAACTAAAGAAAATCCTTGCAGGAAGTTAATTTTTTATGATGTAGTCAACTATTCCATGTATTGCCTTTTACATGGTTAGTGTGTGGATTGCAGGCAGAATAATTTGGAATTGTAATCTATATTTTCTGTAATATGATAATGAAATCAAGAACTATCCACTGGAATCAAACTTTTTTTTTTTTTTCTTCTGTACTACTCCAGTGAGAGGATTAAAAGAGTTCTACTGGCTAGACTGCTGCATTCATGGGAAAATGAAGAAATATCATGTTCTTGGACAACAAATAAAAAGGCTGAATTTAAACATAATGGTTGACATGTAAGGATCTTGAAATCTTTTTAAAACTGATTAAATGATTTTTTGGGAGAAGGTTTTTAATTTTATGTATGAAGAACTCCTGTTGACTTTATACGGATTGCAGCCAACTGAAGTTAGGCATGTTCTTAAGTCTTGGGCTGTATCAGGGCACTGGACAGCAAAGGGATCAAAACTCTAAAAATGCCTGAGCTTGGTTTTGAATCTAACAGGAGGAAAAATTATGCTATCCAGACAACAATAAAAGAGGAGTTTTTATAGCACTGTTTCATTAATATTGACAATGTAGATTCTTTGTTATTTTACTGAGGACATATCTCTTGTTTAATATGCAGATTTTAGTCTTTCAATAAGTCTACGTGATTCACTGTATAAAATGTATTTTATATGTGTGATTTTACAGGACTGATCTGCATACATACCTTTAATATGCATGATTTGGTAAACAATTTATGTAGTAATTAATAAATACAATTCTTCCCAAACACATGATTAGGAAGCTGAAAATGAAACAGGTATAAAAACAGCAAATTGTTTTAATAGGAACAGCAAGCAAAGATAAGGATCAAATGTCATAATGGGTCCCTCACTTGTGGTCTAGTGTGCCAAACCCTCTCAGTGTAACAGCTAAGCTGTATTTTTTCTCCTATCAATGAAGACATTTTCAATATATTTGCTTTGGTTTGGTTTTGTTTGTTTGTCTAAGTCTTTTGGGGCTGCACAAACTCTGCAACAATAGCAGACCATATGCAGCAAAGAGCAGATACAGGAGGTAGTTGGTTAGGACATTATGATCCAAAATTTTCCTACTTCTATTACGCTTTGGGAATCAGGAGACCTGTGGACTAAGGTCACAAAGGTCACAAGGACATGCCACAGTATTCAAGAAAGATGAAAATGCTTTGAGAGACTGTAGATTTTCAGAATGAAGGTCCAAACAGAATGCAGGAGCTACTCTGAGTGTAGTAACTGCTCAGAAATCAAGTGAAGAACAAAAAGACACACAGAAAAAATTAAAAAGAGAGACAATATCAGCTATTAGAAATACAAATAACCCTTTAAAATCATGTGCTTTGAATGAGTGATGCCTTTTGTCCATTTATCCATGCAGCAATTAAGGGGTTCTTCCTTAGGAGAGGTGTGTGGCATAGAAAATGAACTGATTGATTCCTTCTTGCACCAACCAGCTGATTGCGGGTAACTGATTCATCTCACAGATGTTGCACTCACTGTGCTACCACACACAATCATCCAAACCTAAGATGCATCAAGGGTGCCTGTGTGTGCTTGTTGTGTAAGGGCCTAATGCAGAACTCATCACAATCAGCAAAAAGGTTTCCCCCGTCTTTGCAGAATTCTGGCTTGGGCCTTTTCCGTCTACCTGGCTGTGAGAGAGGTTTTCATTTCGGTGCAGCTGTGACACTTGGTTTGCTCCTCAGCCCTATATTGTCTGGATTTAGTGAATGGCATTCTTAGAGAGTGAAATTTACCCACCAACATGCACAAATACTCTATTTATTAATCAAATTTCTTCAATCCCTGTTTTCTCAGGAAAGCAATCTCACAAGAGACTTATTCTGAGTGTTCAGTACATTAACTTGCTCAGGCACTGGCAAAGGTACCATGCTCTGAGCAATGGTAAATAACTGAGTATATAATTTAATAACCCCCCTCGCCTGCCCAAGTAATTATTATTCACTCAATGAAATCCAGGGTTTGCAGAAGCCCAGTCAAAGGCCTAAACACCATTTAAGTCCAGCTTATTCCCTGGGGCATCTGAATTGGGCCCCATTTTATTAAATTATAATAGAAAGACTGCCATGTCAAGTATACTGATGCTGAAAGACCCATCCCCACAAGACCTCACATGGATAAGTAATCATCACTTATGCTAATAGCACATTTGACTGCTGTGGGATGACACATGAGGATGGACTACTTACTTGACTAAGATTAGTAAGAACAGGCATGTTACACAGAACAAATGACTTCTAAATATCCAGCTGCAGCAAAGTACTGACTCCTACCAGTGAGTGTTGTGAGGGTGAATGAAGGGCAGGATATGATCTTTTAATAAACCTCAGCTTTGCCTCCTCAGTTACATGCTTCTCCCCAGTTTCTTTGCTCTGCTTTCCTTTTCTTTTGCCATAATCCCACAATTCGCTTTTTTATTTTTCACTCTATCATCTTTAAAGTTTGCAACTGAATTTAGTGTTTTTGTTTTTGATATGCATTTAAGCAATAGCCACAAAGCTACAAGTACTCCTATTTAACAGCAGAGCAGACTTCTTGGTAGCATCTCTACATTGCCCTGCCAATGTTCCTCCCCTCTACTCTGCTGGGATCAGCGCAGTCTCTATGCTCATTTAGTCCTTGGCTTCTCCCTTCAAACCTGACAATAAGGGCACCATACAGGGTATACTATTCCAGTGTTTTTTGTCTGAAAAAAATGCCTGTTAGGGCCTTTGTTTAATACAATTTCATTTGATGCAGGTCACAGAAACAAACAGATGTTTGCCCTTATGCTTCACAGTGCATTTGTAGCAGCATCCTAGAAAGGGAAAAATCTTTACATCCAACCTGCCTCAGTTTCATGTATTTGTCCTCGAGTTCCTTTTGGCAAAGTTTTTCTTCCTTATTTTACTTCCACTCATATAAAAAGTATTTTACTGCAGTTAGATAGAGTTGCACTCCCTCATTTCATATCCTGATCGTACTTTTAAATCATTTTTTTGTTTGTTTGTTTTTCTATTACCACTGTCTGGAGAAGTTTCACGTGAGGTAACATTGTCTTGACCACTGGTGACTGGTTTCTATTTATTATTTATTTGTTTGTTTTTATGAATCCAGAATTAATTTGTTTCTAAGACCTATAAAGACCATGAATGGTGAAAAATATTCTGGTACAGCCTTTTTAACTAGTATACATATTTCATCCATTACCAAAATCCCAAAGCCTAAATTATATAACCTAATTCCAAAGGGATCCTTAGATCCTACTTTTGGTTGACCATATAAACATTACTAAGACAAAGAAAATAAGTATTATAGCATTAGCAGTATTCTTAAATGAGAATTTTCCATTTTCTTGGGGGCTAATAGCTCAGCTGTAATGATTGTTCTGTGTGTGTGCCTGTGTTTCGCCAATCACATAGATGAAATAAAAATGCCCTAATTTCTGCAACTTTGCTTTCATTACACTGTAAAGCACTAAAAGCAGAAACAGTTTCCCAAAGAACCCCTTCATAGCAGGCCCTTGAACAAGATGACTGTTTCTAATAAGCAACAGTTGTTGTTGTGGTTTTACTAGTCAAATGATTCATGTCATTTGCTCAGAAATGGTAAGTGGAACAAATGTTTACTTAGATATGTAACAGAGGAACAATTGAAAAATAGTAGACTGTCATATAGAAATATTTTCCTGTTATCTGATCCTTAACAATTAGTCCGAACTGTTTTTTAGTCAAAAGGCACTGTTACAGTACATTTAGAATGGTTAAGAGTTTAGCACTGAGAGTTTTGCAAATCAAATTCAGCAGGCTGTTTTGCAAATGTTTGCAGTGGCCCTGGAGGCTTAGGGGGGACACAAGCAGCTCTGTGCCGGCTGCTACCCCAACCCTCATTCCAGGCAATCCCCCCTCCTACCTTTAGTCATCTCTGAAAGGAAGACAGTGAACGTACCATTTCCACTTGGTTTCTGTTTTGTCTTCAGGGAATGCCAAAGTGCTTCTCTGCTGCTTGGGCTTGACTGAACACCCTTTGTTGGCTACTGCTGACCCAGTTTTTTAGAGGGACTACAGGGCAGATCAGATTAAAGAGCAGGAAAAGTATTCCAATGCTGGAGATTCCAGGCTCTGTTCAAGGACAAAAAGATTGCATTACTCATTGGACACTGGGAAGGAGAATCTGAAAGACCCTTGATGTTTCTGCTGAACCTGGAAGCTGTCACAGTCAGAGAGATTTGACACCGCTGTGGCATCTCAGGACTAGAGGTTAATTTTTGGAAAGTGCTAGAGGAAGCAGTGGTAGAGTAATTTTCATGAGCCTAAGAGGACAGCATTAAAAACCAGTGTCTTCTGCCATGGAAAGGTAGCGCTGGGGGAGAAACAAGCACAGAGGATTGAGGGAGCCCTGGGATGCTCAGTATGCAGATGATACCATCGTACACCTACAATTTATTTGAACTTACATTGATGATTGCCAGTAGAGCAGGGTTTAAATCTACATTTATTTTGCACAGATTCTGGACTTGGTTGCTTTTTCAGAACACCCTCTTCAGTATTGCTGAGCTGAGTTGTGTTGGAAGATTCTCGGAGCTTTGGTTTCCCATCTGTAAAATGGGGGTAATATTTCCTTTTTTCCCCAGCCTTTAGTTAGCTTACAAGGTTCCTGGGATCAACATTCTTTTATTGTGTGTTTCTGTATTGTCTCATACAACAAGACCCTGATCTCAGTTGAAGCCTGTAAGTATCGCTGAAATATAAATAGATGATAATAAAAATACGATTTTGACTCAAGATGGAATTCTGTATTCTGGAGAGTGAAATAAAATATGTACTCAAATCTACTAAAGTGTAACCATGAGATCAAATGATAAAATTCTTCTAGCAACAAAGAGTTGACACAAATTTGTGAAATTAAACTGAACCAACTCAACAGAGGCTTGCTCTGGAGGCTTATTTATATAAAGTATATGAAAAAAAGTAAGTGAAATGATCAAATTACCCTCACAGCATGGATTTTGACATGGATGTAGACTAACCGAGTCACTGGAGGACTGAGCAGGTGCATTGTTCTAATTATACCTTCAGTCTTGTGAGGAAGGAGCAAACTTCCCAGTTGCTTCCCTGGTGGAGATAAGGTGTTATCAGCCATCAGCAAATGAGAGGGGAGAGCAAGGACAAGGCACCTGATGGGAGAAAGAGAAGGGAAGGAGGAGGCTAAGAGAGCACGTTCATAATGCTCCTCATCAATGACATAGGCAAAGCAGAGACGCTTAACGCCTTCTTTGCCTCTGTCTTCAATGCCGATGATGGGCTTCGGGACCCAGGGTGCCCTGAGCTGGAGGACCGGGACGGTGGGGATGACAAACTCCCAACCGACCCTGAACGTGTGCGGGATTTGCTACTCCACCTGGATCCCTACAAGTCCATGGGTCCGGATGGGATTCATCCCCGGGTGCTGAAAGAGCTGGCGGACATCATCGGGGAACCTCTCTCAATTATTTTTCAACGATCCTGGGAATTTGGAGAGGTCCCGGTAGACTGGAAGCTGGCAAATGTTGTGCCAATTTTCAAGAAGGGTCAGAAAGAAGACCCTAGCAATTACAGGCCTGTCAGTCTCACATCAGTGCCTGGTAAAATCATGGAGAAGATGGTTCTTGAACTTATTGAGGCGCACCTGGGGGACAAAGCAATCATTGGTCCCAGCCAGCATGGGTTTGTGAAGGGTAGGTCCTGCCTAACTAACCTGATTTCCTTTTATGATAAGATCACCCGTATGGTGGACCAAGGGAAACCAGCTGATGTGATTTTTTTGGACTTCAGCAAGGCTTTTGACACGGTTTCCCATAGGATCCTACTGGACAAAATGTCCACCATACAGCTAAATAAAAACTTCATACGATGGGTGAGCAATTGGCTAACGGGCAGGGCCCAAAGGGTTATGGTAAATGGGGCTGCATCAGGCTGGCGGGCGGTCACCAGTGGGGTCCCTCAAGGCTCCATTTTAGGGCTGGTACTTTTCAATATTTTTATAAATGATCTGGATGTAGGAATAGAAGGTATTTTGAGCAAGTTTGCTGATGACACCAAACTTGGAGGAGTTGTGGACTCGAATGAGGGTGGAAAGGCCTTGCAGAGGGATCTGGATAGGTTGGAGAGCTGGGCGATCACCAACCGCATGAAGTTCAATAAGAGCAAGTGCCAGGTCCTGCACCTGGGACGGGGAAACCCTGGCTGCACGTACAGACTGGGCGATGAGACGCTGGAGAGCAGCCTAGAATAGAGGGATCTGGGGGTCGTGGTAGACAGCAAGTTGAATATGAGCCAGCAGTGTGCCCTGGCAGCCAGGAGGGCCAACCGTGTCCTGCGGTGCATCAAGCACGGCATCACTAGTAGGTCAAGGGAGGTGATTGTCCCGCTCTACTCTGCGCTGGTGCGGCCTCACCTCGAGTACTGTGTGCAGTTCTGGGCACCACAGTATAAAAAGGACATGAAACTGTTGGAGAGTGTCCAGAGGAGGGCTACGAAGATGGTGAAAGGCCTGGAGGGGAAGACATACGAAGAACGGCTGAGGTCACTGGGCCTGTTCAGCCTGGAGAAGAGGAGGCTGAGGGGAGACCTCATCACAGTCTACAACTTCCTCGTAAGGGGGTGTCGAGAGGCAGGAGACCTTTTCTCCATTAACACCAGTGACAGGACCCGCGGGAACGGGGTTAAGTTGAGGCAGGGGAAATTTAGGCTTGACATCAGGAGGGGGTTCTTCACAGAGAGGGTGGTTGCACACTGGAACAGGCTCCCCAGGGAAGTGGTCACTGCACCGAGCCTGTCTGAATTTAAGAAGAGATTGGACTGTGCACTTAGGCACATGGTCTGAACTTTTGGGTAGACCTGTGTGGTGTCAAGAGTTGGACTTGATGATCCTTAAGGGTCCCTTTCAACTCAGGATATTCTATGATTCTATGATTCTATCTTTTAAAAATGTATACACATATCTACTTTGAGCCATTCGGATGCCACTTTTGGTACTCATTTCATGTGCCTCTGAGTAATGCTTCCTTATGGTGAGGAATGCAACACTATTATTTTTTTAAAACATTTTCTCAGTTATGGTCTTGTAGTGAGATAGCTAGCTAAATATAATGATTTATTTGTTTATTAATTAAATAACCCTGGGGTAATGCTTTTTTTTTTTTTTCTTTTCTTTTCAGGAGCACAGATGGATATTTCTATAAATTGCGACTACTTGGGTGCTTGTAATATGCAATATTATTCATCTTTGTATTCCAGTTGAATCCAGACTAGACTACCAGACTCTAGGGGATTCTGTTTCATAAAATTATCAGTATTCAAAGAATTGTTGTAGCTTAACAGCAGGTGAGTGGTCCTTATCTGAATATTAAATAAAGTGCAACTGGATTTCTAGGTTCTCTCATTAGTGAAAGCATGCAGCTATAATCCCAGCCACTTTTTCTTATAAAGGATTTCCACTTTTGTTTTTAATTTCTTTGCAGGATGAATTGTTCATCTCCCTTTCCTATCCACACTATCTTGTCTCTTGGCTGGACTACCAGAAACATCAGGGAGCTGCCTTGTAAGTAGTACCTACACTTTTCATTTAAAAAAAAAAAAAAAAAAAAAAAAAAACATAAACAATAAAAACAAACCTAGGGAAGAGCAAGAAAAAGACAGATTTATTATTTCCTCTAAAGATTATCAGAGTTCTGAGTGTTGGGAAAAGGCTGTTTAGTAAACTGCTCCTTTGTGCTTCCAAGTTCTGGGAACTTGAGCTCCATATTTGATTTCCTTACTGCATGATCTGCAAGCAGCTTTGTGTATTTATTTAGTAAAAGCCTTTTATTACTGTTTTAAAATGGGAGATTTTATATACTTGAAAACTGTTTCAGTAGCATGATAGTGGATGCTATGCGAATATACTAGATAGTTGTGTTATAACAACTAAGAAAAAGAACAAAAATACACCCTGCTGAGCAGAAGGGAAGAGACCAGAACCAGCAGGGCAAAACTACTGGAGATAAAGGAAGAAGAATTACTGTGGGACTATATAAAATGCGGTCTTGAGGTACAAGCTGTGTTTCAGTCCCTAGCTGTGAAGAGCACAGACATCCTGCTAGAGAGGGGATCTGTTTTTAAGAGGACTTTTCAAAATTCTGGAGCAAAATTCTGGGCTAGGACATCAGCTGCATCCTTTGCCAGGTACCACAAAAGCTTTGGGGTGCCTGGACCATCAGTAGCAAAGCATGTTATCACAATTAACTTCAAATCTTGCATTTTAATTGAGTATCAATCTACCTATCTAGACGTATAAAACAGCAATAGAGCCATCACTACAGTAAACCGTGTGCTATTTTTACATGCGTTCCTATTTATTCTAAGCTGTAACACATTGAGTTTCTAGCATGGCATAGACTAACATCTTTAGTTTTCAAGCAATCTACCCCTTGGTGCTGCTTCAGGCTGCTGCAGACTCAGGCAGATATTATTGCTCCTGTCTACAAGTCTTCCTGCTCACCTCTGAAGATATGTGTAGTAGAAACACTTCGAAAAGGGAGGAGGGAAGAAAGCTGAGCACAATTCTGTGCTTAGCGCTGAATTATCCAGCAAGCCATGCAGTCTCAGGGATTAGGGAATACAAGGAACTCTGTTTATACATGCCAAAGTCCTTTTTTTTTTTTTCTCTCTGTAAAAGAAATAGAGAGCTTTTTCTAGTACGTGAGCACTGCTATGAATCTTTACTTTTAAAATGCACTAAAATGGACAAAAATAACTAGTTAAACAATGCAAAGTAGATTTCCTCAGTTTCCTTCAAATACTGCTGTCCTTCCACCTCCCACACCACCCTACCCCAGCTCTTTTTCAAAACCTACCCATTAAGGTATGAAACACCTTGTTAACTTCTTGTTGACTGTGCAAGAATATAAAGCTCTTAAGTTCTGGGAGTGCTAATTCACACTCTTCCCCCTAGAAATTGATACTCTATAACTCTCTGACTTCTCTAGTTTCGTTCCTTGGGGCATCTGCAATTGGTGCTGCTCTGGGCCCATTCTGGGTTATGTACCTATGCTACAGCTGTCAGCAATTTAGGAAACAACCTGAAGCAGCATGTGTTTTTCTAGTCCTGTATTCCTAAGTATATTTATGTGAAAGTGAACTGAACAGTAATTACAGTATCAGTTCTGATATTCTTGTTTTCACAGTGGTAAAAAATAATAATAAAAAGAGAAACTGTGCAAGCAGTCCTTTCGGTTTATGTGTGTAGTTGTGATGCTTTCCTGTTGAAGAGAACTCCTACATATTTATGCTGGAACCTTCTGTTACCTTTTTGGAGGCTCTCTCCTCCAGGACAAGAAGTATTCTACGTTGCCTAGAACTAGATGCAGATGTTAACAACTTTTTTTTTTTTTTTTTTTTTTTTTTTAGTGTTTTTACACACACACTTATATAAAAGGTGCAGCCCAAACTGTTTTACACAGCTCAGTTCAGAACCCAAGTTTTCATTCTTGCCCAAGTGCCAATCAGCTGCAGTCATGGGGACTAGTCCCGATTTATCCTTAAAGGTGTCCATTTTCTAACAATGCTTTTTAGCAAAAAAAAAAAAAAAACAACAGGGAGTTTATCCAGCATGTTGCTCTTCTGGAGCTGACTGATTGAGATTGGATGCTGTGGTCTTTATCTGCAACTTTCACCAAATCAGAGGGATTTTTTGCATGCAGGAGGGCTGAATAGAACAGGTAGAATGCATACTAGCTGTAATCTAAGGCTGACATACCTGCTTTCCGTCACAGAAAAGGACTCAGCCATCACCCCAGAATGTGCCACCTGGCACACAAGAGGGTTGCTTTCTGAGATGTGGTCATTTTACCTGTGACAATTCTATGATTTTGGTCACCTGAGTACATCTGTGATTTGGCAGAGTTTTAAAACATTTTTTTAAACACGTCCACCAATAAAAAACTAGTATCAAGTACTATGGTAAATATCATAGTACATATTTTACAATTGTATAATACTTATACTAGGAATGTAATTCTTTCTAAGTCTATACTACATATGTGTTTGCCAAATTTCTGATGGAAGACTGTGAAAATATGATCTGTGCTCAGTCAGAAATGCTAACAAAGCCTCTTAATGTCCCCTCATGCAGAGATCCCGAGCTGCACAGACCTGGTCTGCCTGCAAATCCTGCCCTGCCTCTCTGCCTGCCCTCTGGGATGTAGGTTTGGGTAGGAAATGCAGGGAGGGAGCACTGAGTGTGCTCTGGGTTTCCTGCCCACCAGCCAGCTCAGCTGAGCTGTGGTCCACTACTATAAACAGCAACAACTTTCATAACACAACAGGCTGAGCCTGCACCCAAAGCAAGGGAAGCCTGCACCCCTGAATCAAGGGAGCTCCCTTGACTGCTGTTGAGTACTTGCTGAACATTTAAAGCTTTTACAATAAAGTCGGAAAGAGGCCCCTAGCAGGTAAATATTGTTAGCCATAGAAACATTCCTATATAGGCAAGGGTGTGAGTTATGCAAATATCTACCCTATAAATCTGTTATGTGGCTTAAGAGTAAAAAAAAAAGTCACTTAAAAATTTGCTTTAAATTTGGCCACAGTATAGCTTTGTTAGTTCAAAGAAGTAGAGTTAACTTTATTTTTATTTGTGTTTGGATCAAATAAAATTATGAAAATAAACATTAGACAGAATGATAATCAACACTGGAAAAGAAATGTTTATTAAAGATTTTTTTTCTGTGTTCTCTTACTGGCATTAGTAATATTTTCTTTTTCTAAAATTTTCTTGCTTCCTTCAAAGAGATTGATTTCAGTGGAAAGAACAAACATATGCAAATAAACTGAATGATGTTATACCCCTTGCCCCTATCCCCCTAAACTGCATCAGATAATTCCATATTGTTAGTCTGCATTACATTTTTATCTTTTTTTTTTTTTTTGGTCTTAATCAGATATGAAGCTCTTGCAGTACATCTTTAGAACTGGGCTGTGACCCTGATGTGACTTTACAGCACAGAAGCAGCCTTAACCCTGTTGTAATCTAATAGTTCAAATTTAACAGATTTGTTTTTTCACTTGAAATAATGGCTTCCTGTCACAAAACAGAGCCACAGATTACATATCTGATAAATGGCTTTGGCATGATTTTTTCATGTAACACACAATTAACAGTGCTTTTTCATAATATTTTGTGGTTTACAGATCTAGTGAAAGTTCATTACTATGCATTTTCTTCTAAAAAAAAAAAAATGAACATTGCTGTTAGTGCTTTAAAAACAAGTAATACTTTGCTTAGAAAGAGCTCACCTATGGTTTGCAGCATTAATTTAGCCTCAAAACACCATACTGAAATTATTACCAGTGAGTGCTGATGTATTTTTTCATGAGGCATATAATTATAATTGATAACCCAAAATGTAAATAGGGTAATTTTGATTTTATAGGCTACCACGCATACAGACACTGAAAATTTCTACGTTTTAGCTATAATTGTTTTTTTGTTGTGCCATAATCCCCTAAACATTATCAAATAATTAATAGCTGAACAATACATAAGGAGATATACAGTTCTTGTATGGATAGTATTACTTATTTGAAGGAGTTTCTTTATCTTTAGCTTGCTTTTGAAGCTGCAGTTCAGAATTGCTCACGCTGCCTTCGTTGGTTATCTTCAGCCCACCCAACCATCAGCCTTACACTGCTGCGTATTGCTAACTCCTAGCATTTACAATGAGGTAATCATCACCTTGTAGTTCATTGGTGTGAATGCTGGTCAGATGGCCTGTATTTTATTAACAGAAATAGGGTCACAAGCCAAATACATGCTTGGGGTCAGTGAACAAATACAAAAGAAAATTAGAGGAACAAAAGAACATGACTGGAGGGGTAAAATCCCACTGGGGGTTAATCGAGCAGAAATGTATTGAAGAATGTAAACTGCCCTTTCTTTTGTTATTTATCATACAGGACGTAGTTCCTATGTCCTGCTGATTTCAGTTAGATAGAGCATCATCTCCAGAATGCTATCTATTAATGACCTTCCTGTATGTAGCCTTCCTACATACTAGTAAAGTATGTAGGATCTTCCAATGCTTCCTACTAGTAGTAGTAAAATAACATCACCACCATCATTACTACTACTAATGATAATGATAATAATAATAATAATAAACACAGCAAAAGTATATGAATTACGAAGATTTGCTTCACCTAATACTGTACTATGCAAAGACTGTCTATAAAAATAAGAGGAAAATAGCATGTCATCTTTCTGGGATTCTCTTCTGCCCGCAGGACCAAGAATTCACAATTATACCAATTTAGCTCCCGCTTGCAAAGCAAAGGAATTAATAAACATTTCTCTGAAGAGATGGCATTGTATCATTATGGTTTTAGTTTTTCTATGAAACACTATCCTCTCAAAAGGCAGAACAACAACAAGAAAAAAGAAGCTAGCACCCCTGATTTACACAGTAAGTACTGGACTTGGTAGGGCCCAAATGGCAGCAGTCAAGAAAAATCATAGGGTACTTACCAAACAGTAGCTGATTTTCTCTTGTGATACATGTACATCGCTCTTTCTCTGGCAAGCAGCAGAATATTCTGCCTTATTTGAACTATGCACATTTGTCTAATTCTTTAAAATTCCAGCAGTAGAAAGATTCCCTTTTCATCATTTTCCATTTATAATGCCTGTAGCTACATATTGTAATAAGAATTCTTCTATCCATGTATGTTGCACATTTATAGATTTTATGTTTTCACACATCACATGAAAAGCATACTTCAAAACTATTACATTATCATGTGCCAGAATAATATTGCTATGGAAATACAGACACATGTTATTAACTGTATAGTATAAAGGAAGGGAGTGAGAGTAAGCAAGCTTTGGTTCTATGATTTTGTGCTGCTAACTTACTGTGTAACGTTCATAAAGTCTCTTCAACTTATTTTTGCATACTTTATCTATAAAACAAGCAATATGTCCTTCTGCAAGGGTGAAATAAATGTTAGCTGGTCCAATCATACCTTTCAAAAGCAAAATTGGGATTTCTGTCATCAATGTCAAGATGAGACAAATCAGGCTTTGAGTCTTTAAATCTTCAAAGACACTGTGCAGATGAAAATTTCATGGCCAGAAACAACTGTGGGAGACTACTGATGGATTATTGTGAAACAAAATACTGTAAATGAAAGTATTCACTGAACTGAAATCAAAGGCTTCCCAAATTACCTATCCAGCTACCTACATGTGTTTTTCCACAAAATTTCATAGAACCATAGAATGGCTTGGGTTGGAAGGGACCATAAAGATCATCCAGTTTATGCCCTGCCACCCACTGGACCAGATTGCCCAAGGCCTCATCCAACCTGGTCTTGAACACCTCCGGAGATGGGGCATCCATGTATGTAAATTTATTTTCATACTCTATATACCTCTTTCAGGAATGTATTTGATCCTGAACCATTTAGCAAACTATATATTTAACTTAGATATTGTCTCTTAAGCTTAAAATTAAGTACGCGCTTAAGTGTTCTGCTGGATCAGATTGCACAACATTTTGCAAGACTGAACCTTTCACAGGGCCACCTGTATGATTTTTTTTCTCTTTAAAGAAAAGCTACTGTGACAATGTATAAACAATGTGTCTGACCTAAGATCAGCAGTACTTTATGTGTGGACACCCACATAAAGATTCTCTTTACAGAACTGATTTTAAAAATGGAAATGTCTCTCCCCTCCAGCTCTACTGGCAGACAATATTTACCCAATGATCCAGATGTACAAGACCTTGTTCTCAATGGTAGCTTTTGCACAATTTATCTATAGGTTAGTGTGATGGGAATCACACATTTTAGAAATATTTTCTGAAGGATACGATAATATTTCATTACCCTGTATGTGTTTAACATTGCATGTTCATTGCATATTTCAGTATTATTTAATTGAAAAGGTTTTTAGAAAATAAGATTTATTACAGAGTGGATAAATACTTGCTTATAAAATAATAATAAGTATTTATTACACAAAAAAAGTCTATGCAACCATGAAAAACTCTTACACCTACACTGACATGTAATCAACTTATTTCTAATAACTCAGGAGCTTAAAGTGTCTTTCCAAGATCTACATTTTAGTAATCTGAATACGTTCTATGGAATACAGTCCACTAAACCACGGCATTCTGAAGTCTTTCTGCTAGCACTGTGCAGAAGCATTACTTAAAAGAGTTAACTTTTTAATAATGTGGTCAGAATATTTTAAGAAATACTGCTCTATGAAATGTATGAAATGTAATTAATTACCTTTGTATCTGTATTATGTGGAGGAGACATACTACATTCTTTGGACAGCAGTGCTGAGATGTATTGAGGTTTGCATAATGCCAACATGCTGTATTACTTCTTAAAGGCTTGTGAGTAAGAATTTTACTACAGTCACAACATATACGTTGGGCTCTTCTAGTAAATTGATCACTCAAATAAAAAGAAAGGAATGTTTTTGATCTGCAAAGAAGATGGGCAAAAAGTAAGCCTGTTCATCTTAACTCTGCATTAGGGAAAAAATGAACTTTGATCTATCATATTGCAGAGCTGCTTGTATTTCAGTGGCAATTTATCAATTCTGTAATAGTCAAAGCTTCCAAGTAGTAAAAGCTTCTTGGACATCCTAATCTAATAGCTCTCATTTCAAATTTTTATTCTTTATGACTTACTGATCATAAACAAGAAAGCAACACCGTTTCTTAAGAATTCTCTTTTTGTTTAATTTTATAGGAACCAATGAAATGAAGTTCAATACGACAAATGTTGTTCTTCCTGATGGTAGTGTAAAAACAATGCAGAAGTCCACTTTAATATAGCTCAACATTTCTTACCTAATCTAATAGATAGTGTTGTACATGTATATCAGCAACAGGACTCTCTTAAGGTCAGGATACAGCAGCACCACCCCTTCAGGAAACACTTTCTGCTTTCACAATTGGAGCATTGTATGTGCTTCTGCCATCAGAACCATCACCCTGCTCACTGCTGACAGCATGAGTGTGGGGGCTTGGCTCTGCCTGCAGTGCCCCCTCCAGACCCAGCTTGGGTGTCTTCCACCCTGTGGGGAGAAATTAGGAAGCTTTCTCTGTGCTCCAGCCACCACGAGTGCTGCAATTCATCTTTATAGGGGATATAAAAGGGCTCTTTCCTTTGTCCTACAACACCAGATGGGTGAGAGAATCTA
This sequence comes from Aythya marila, assembly GCF_965140915.1. Taxonomy (NCBI): domain Eukaryota; kingdom Metazoa; phylum Chordata; class Aves; order Anseriformes; family Anatidae; genus Aythya; species Aythya marila. Next base: position 959,815 of record NC_139053.1, on the reverse strand, counting down.
TTGCTAGGTGATGGACCCAGCTCCGTGATTAAGTCCTAATTTTCTTAGGTAAGATGTGCCCTGTATTCCTAAGACAGCGGAGACATGGGATATTTAACATTTTGTGGGCCTATCACAGAAGTGGATCTGGAATAAGCTTAAGACTGGCTTGTTTTAAAAAGTTTACATTGGCAAGTCCAAAGAACACTAAGGAGCATTCAAGACTGCAGATCTAAACTTGCATGTTGTTACTGCTAAACGTGAAACCCCAAGGTCAGAATTCCCACAGTCAACCGCTCTGACTCAAAAATACATCAATGTATTTGCTAAATGGAAACCATACTCACATCACATCTTATCATAATGTCACAAAACCCATAAAATTACAAATCAATTTTAAGAGAAAATACATGACAGCAAAATATAAGTACACAAAAACTACATTAAATATCAGTCTCCATTTGTCCTTACCACTTCAACTTACCTCTCAGTTCAAAACTACTCACTGCAGCGCACAGCTTCAGATAGTCTAAGATCCATTTTAGAGTGGACTGAAATATAAATGACAGTTCGCGCTACACATGAACATAGACAACTGTATAAAATATTTAAATAAAGACAGAAAAGAACAGAGGAAACCAACAGAGCCTTTGGCAGACCCAGCCTTTGGGAATTTAGCAGCTTGAGATTCATTGCAAATTTCATCTTTAATGTTATTTTGAGTTCAATATTTTGTAGCACTCAGAAGTAAATCTTTGTGTGCTGTCTTTCCTCCTGCTTGTGCTGCTTCCTTTTCTTTTTCTTTTTTTTTTTTTTTTAAGAAACCTAATAAATTTTCAATACAATTGATTTGTGACATGTTTTGTGATATTTGTTAGTTACCTGTTTCTTCATACAATTCAGTGAAAACTATTACACTGCTGCTTCTTTTTATGTGCTGAATACTGATTGCTGTAATTGAATATAAACGAGACCCCCCATCTCCAGTAGCCTTTGTTCCACCATATCTTGTGTTGCATTAAATTCTCCTACATTAATTTTGATTCTTGAGTTAGGGTCAACCTCTTTTTTAGCTTCTCACTGCTGCTCCAAATACCACCACACACAACACTTTTTCAGAGCAGTTGTGATTTTATCCTGGAATCTGTTCTTTGTCTCTTTGTAAAGCAACCTGACTGGAATGAAACTAAACAACATAGCACGGGGAAAGGCTGCGCAGAGGAGAGATGTGGATAACTACCATCTGCAGAGAAATGAAAACACTGGCTCTGCCTTGCATCACCTCTCTTAGCCCTCCTGCCCTGCGTAGGCTGAGAGAAGGTAGCCTGGGGGAAACAACAGACCCTTCTGCACCAAATTCTGCATACAGGACTGGTTCACCAACTCCCTCATGGCCACCTTACGTGTGTTGTGCCATATAAGCCAATACATTTATTGGCCCCTTCTCTGCCATGCACCAAAGAGGCCAAGAAACCAGTAGTGTAGGTATACAAACAGATTGCCATGGGTCAAAGCAAGCTGCAAGCAAGCAGCATGTCAGTGGTCCCCCAGCAACATCCATATACTTTCTTTCACCTAACAGCAAATGCAAGATAGGTTAGATGCCAGTGGAAGAGAAACAATAATATTTCCATCATTATCAATATCTCCTTCTGAGAAAGTTCAAACCCTAGTATACTCCATTGGATATTGCTGTGTGCCCACACTCAGCTGTCTTGTTCAAAGTCATCTCCCCTTTTAAAAAAATAAAAAAAATAAAAATAAAAATCACCAAGCCATTCCCTCTTCCTTCCATTGCTATAATTATAATTTAATGGTTGTGCCATAGATCATGACATTATAAAAAGACTCTCTCACATCCTATGGAACTGACAATAGCATTGTGATGTGACATGAGAAGGGAACCATGCAGAAGCTACAAACTAAGACTAAAGCTACTTATCTGCATAGTATGAACACCATAAATCTACTTTTCCTATAGTCGATTCTAGGTTCATCAGGCTGAATTTGGAGTTGTGACCCACTGTTGAAGACAGTTTTTCCTTTTCCAATTTCTAACTCATTTCCAATTTTTCCTTTTTCATGGAAGGACTCACAAGAGGAGGAGAAGCTTACCTGATCATAAAGCTTTAAAATTGCAAGAGAGCTTTTTAATTTCAAAAACCTTATCTCTGACATACTGAACAATTATTCAATGGTTCTCACAAATGGAAGGACTAGCAGTCCCAATTACATGATCAGGCATCAGTCTTAAAACAAACAAAAGAAACATTTAAACCTCACAGTGCCTAACAAAATTATGAAACTCATGGCCATAGGATGGTGTGGAGGTCAAAAGTGTAAATGGACCATAAAAGGGATTACATGAAATCATGCAAGCAAAATCCATAACTCTCAGAGAGGAGACACTGGTCTATGTGGATAGCATGGATGACTCAGGATGGCAGCTCTTGTGTATGTTCTAACATTGTCAAAAATCTTAACTCATTTTATTTGTCACCTTATGCTTTAGAGATTTTTCCCTTTTAAGTTCAAAACAAGAATATTAGAAAAAAAATGAACAAACAAAAACACAAACAAAAAACTGCGAAGAGTGATAAAGAGGGCAAAAAGAAACACTGGTACCCAGAAAAGATGAAATTCAGAGTTCGGGACATTTTCCATGAAAGTCATGTTTTGCCACATGGCTGTGTTTCAGGATCCCATGGTTACATAAAGAGAAGTTAACTATACAGAAACGTATCCAGTGTCCACCTTCCTAAGTCTGCAGAGAGGCTAAAGTATATCTGACAGCTGAGAACTGTCTTCTGAATAGGTCCCTGTGGCCCCTGCAGTGCCGAAACCATTGCTCACCATCGCTTTCACTGCACTGAGTCAGCTGGGCCTTTCTGCATGAGTCAGGTTTTGAAAACTGAACCTCCTCTAGCCTGTAGGATTCATTCACCTGCTCCATTAACCCAGTTTCACTATTTGTCTAATGACAACCACAAGTAATGGCCTGACTCAAGTCATGTCAATATTCTGTCAAAAACTACCATTTTGACCTTGCAGCCACCTCCTCCCACCCACCCATAGGTTATGGAACTGTGGGATGGTTGCCAGAGAAATGCAATAAAAAGTAGGAAATGACATATACAAATAAAATTCACTTACCTAAAAGCCCTGTACATCAGACCTCTTTGTGTTGTCTCCTCCCCCACCAACTCCTTTACGTCCAGCACTTGTTTCACCACTTTCTTAATTTCCTCTTCCTTTGCTGCCCTTTTTACTCACATGTTCTAGTTCCTGTTCTACTTTCTGTCTCTTTTTAGAAAGTTTTTTTTTTCTTCTCCTTTGGCTGAAACTGAATACATTAATAATTTTTCTTTGCTTAGAGACAGTAGAACGTGATAGTGCCACTTCCACTTGCCATTTTACTTCCTCTTCCCACCTTTTCCACCGCTCCCTTTGCTGCTATTTTTAACCTTTTTTTTTTGGCCTTCCTCAATGGCAATCAATCCCTCTGTGCAAGTACTCCCTCCTCAGTGATTTCATCTCTCCTTCTCCCTGCAGAGCTCCTGTTGTGTCCCTAGTACAATGCAGTCTGAAATGATCAAAAAAATCATTTTTTTTTTTCAAGATGAATTTGTTGTGTTTCCAAAGTTCTGACAGGGTGCAAAAGTTATTCTTTAATATGCAACATGTAATACTGACAATACCGAGCATGTCTAATGGAAAATTTCTGGATTTAGGGACATGACTTCAGAGAGAAGCAGAGACATGAAATGGAGTGGAGCAGAATACTATGCCAGCTTGGGGGTGGAATATTCTCTCTTGCTTAACTCTGTCTAAGCCACTTACTCTGCTGTTATTTCTTTGGCCTTCCAGATGTCAGAAGTTGTTGCCTCCTGAGTGTACTTGCAGGACCCATCCCTAAAATCTGGAACCTGTATCCTCATGGATGTCCCTCCTGCCAAGAGAACACAATATTAGGAATAGCACTTTCTGTTTTAGCTTATAGTTTCTCACATTTTGCTGATATTTAAGACCACTCTGAAGAAATGTCAGTTGATCCAAGTAGCTAAGTGTGCTGCTCTAATTGCTGCATGATGTGATTGGACTGCACTTGCTGCCGGAGAGCTGTAGGGCTTTGCAAGCTGCACACGAGGGTTACATTTAAACATAGTCACTACACATATGTTCTTCAAGGTCTAAATATGCTATAGACCAGTCAACACATTTAAACTCATCCCTATGTTTCTTCATTCCTATTAGCCACAAGTACCCTCAAGACTTAAAAGGAAAATAGTATTTCAGGCTTTTTTAGATGAGGTGGAAAAAAAAATGGAAACAGCAGTAGCTTTAACATTAACTCGAAAATTAAGAATTAAGAAATTTAAGAAAATGCTATGAATTGAAAGAATGAAGGATTAGGTGTAAAGTAACATCCAGGGGATGGGAAAGAATCTGACTAACAGAATTTTATGCTGTAAACATTATACTAGAAATAATCTTTTTGTGTTTCTGTTCTTTGCCTTTTTAATAGTACATGACAGTATCATTTGGACAGCATTTTTTTTAAATGCACAAGCCACCACAATGAAATACACAGTTTAAGCAACAAAAAGAATTCCTATTTTGGGGCTTATTTCCATTTATATTAATTATCAGTTTTTCTGTGGAAGAATTGTATAGTATGTATTTTTCCAGCTTGTTCTTAATAGGTCATTCATTAAAGAAAATCCTGGGAAATTATTTTCTGTGTCAGTGAATACAGGATACCATCTGGGAGCTGAAAAAAATGAACAGAAATCAGACTGAAAAAAAAAAAAAAAAAAAAAAAAGATTAAAACCATGAAATTAGTTGCACTTATGGAAACCAGACAAATACTTTAAAAATCCCAGGTGCATCACATAGGCTATAATTGGCACATTGTCCATTTATACAAGCTATGCGCTTACTCACAGGAGCAGTCACCGGCTTCCTCTGTGAGGCCCTCAGTGATTCACTCCCACCATTTCCCCTGGGTTTTCTCCCTGCCGTCCTGCTTCTCCAGGGCTGTCCGCACCCCCTCCAGCCCCGGGCTCACCAGCATTGCATGGATGTTCTTTGCCAATTCCTCCTGCAGCTTTTCCCAGCTGTCTGCTTACTGGCAGCTCTCCATTTCTCTCAGTTCTGTGTTCCATTTTCTGCTTCCTTTATTCCAAGGTGCTTTTTAACCAACTCTTCAGCATAAGGCAGTTGCAAAAAGTCAGTCTCCTCCCTGGATCCAAAAACAACAGGCAGATCATAAAACCTCTCTTGAAATGTGAGGTTGCCTATTTTGACCCCACTTCTGGGGCAATCTAAAATTCAGTGTTCATCCTGGCGGGGTAAGGTGGATGAGCTAAGTAAAGAGGGAGATGCCCACATTGGCAGATAAGGAAATCACGGCAATATAGTGATAAATATATTAAGATAAATATGGCCATATGCCAATTTTTCCCCCACATAAATAAGACTCTTGTTTACCAAATGTTCAGTTTTGGTTATGTCACTATAAAAATCAAGCAGCTGGTAATTCAGGCTTGATTAGCAGGTCTCCAGTTTTGATTAGTAAATTACTGTAGTAATCAAGGTTAATTCTCATTTCAGAGCTATGCCACAGATTTTATCTCTTTGAGAGAACTAGATTTACTACTCTGGAGAAGGAATATTTTAATAAATATTACAAAAACATTCAGAAATAGAGAGCAAAAGCAGATCCAAAGGTTTTTAAAATATGGAGAACCAGAGCAGCAATGCTGTTCAAACATGAAGTGGTTAATGTCCTTGGAATAAAACTCCAAGCTGCAATTTTGCAGAAGATTTTCACATAATATATGCAGAGATTGCATTGCTAATTCATTTTACCTTGTTTTTCTATTTCTATCTTTAAAAATTGCTTTCTTTGGATCTTCATCTTTCATTTTAAGTGAAAAAAAAAAAAAAAAGAGTATACAGATAGGCTTGAAAAGAAGCCCAAGAGACCATTATTAGTAGAAAGATAAACAGTAGAATGGATTTTAACTGAGCCAGAAAACATCGCTGTAGAATTTACATAAAATTTAGTTTTCAACCTAACATATTGCACATCCAGTTCCAGCTCATCTCAGAATGAATATTCAAGCTTTCAAATGACCCACATGTCCCATAAGTGAGCAAGAGTCCCCAAAAGCCATCACTGTTGCAGAAGAGGCACAATATTAAAAAAACAATAAGAATTCATTAGGGATCTTGTTTTTCTGTGAAACTTTTACTAAATCTTTAGTCTGCAAATTTTGTGATTATCTGAACCATACAAGTTTGTCAGGGATTTGAGAGTGGATAACAAATTTTTATATGGATTTTAATTAGGATAATATTATTTTCTAGTTATGGTTCTGGGTCAGATTCTGTATATCTCTCTCACATCACTATTGTATAATTAGGCACTTGATTATCTAAAATAAGTGTGATGTTTTGCTTTATCTGCTCAGTACTGTTCACTTTTCTCAGATAAGGAAGCATGGGCAATTTTCCGATGTACTATAGTATACCACTCAAAATATTTAGATAACTTTTTCCCCAGTAACACAGAAATAGTTGATTAAAGCCCCAGAACATATGGGTACAGAGGCACATTATTGAGAACATAATAAAAAATGAATTCAATATGCAGTTATAAATATGCTATGCCCCTTAAAGGGAAAAAAAAAATAAAAAATAATAATAATAAAAAAAAGGATATAAAATAAACATGCTATGTCTTTTTTTTTTTTTTTTTTTTTTTTTTTTTTTTTTTTTTAAAGTACTGTGTTCAGTTTTGGGCCCCTTGCTACAAGAAGGACATCGAGGTGCTTGAGCAGGTCCAGAGAAGGGTGACAAAGCTGGTGAGGGGCCTGGAGAACAAGTCCTACCAGGAGCGGCTGAGGGAGCTGGGGTTGTTCAGCCTGGAGAAGAGGAGGCTCAGGGGTGACCTTATTGCTCTCTACAGGTACCACAAAGGAGGCTGTAGCGAGGTGGGGGTTGGTCTGTTCTCCCACGTGCCTGGTGACAGGACGAGGGGGAATGGGCTAAAGTTGTGCCAGGGGAGTTTTAGGTTGGATGTTAGGAAGAACTTCTTTACTGAAAGTATTGTTAGACATTGGAACAGGCTGCGCAGGGAAGTGGTGGAGTCACCATCCCTGGAAGTCTTTAAAAGACGTTTAGATGTAGAGCTTAGGGATATGGTTTAGTGGGGACTGTTAGTGTTAGATCAGAGGTTGGACTCGATGATCTTGAGGTCTCTTCCAACCTAGAAATTCTGTGAAATCTGTGAAATCTGTGAAAGAACATAGAATTTGTTTCTGTTTCATTCTGTATTATACCATATATATATATATATATGTTTATACAACTGGGACAATTTTGCTACACAGCTATAAACACTTTTATTATGCCCATGGAAATGCAGGGGGTTTTTAATCAGACCAGGATCACCTGTGCTTCTAATTCAGCACCTTGTTTCTGATGGTGGCAAACAGAAAATGCTTCAGAAGATTTCTTTCAAGTGCTTGAAAGTCAGTAGTTGTCATGCAGTCTGCAGCAAGGAGATGCTTGTCCTTCTGGTGTTCTTCCCTGTGTAGCACAGACCTGGAGATTCAATATTTGGTTTTACCTGCATGGTTACCAGCACCTGATCACCTAAACACTTGCAGAAAGTGGAAAGCAACCTGAATTATGAACAGTTAAGATTACCCCCTGGCTAAACTAATCATTGAGTACAAAGTAAGCATATACAGACTGGATTTACGAGTATATTAGGGACCTGTCTGAAACATCAACAATTTAGGAAGCACCACAATTTTCAGGAGAAAAGGAAAAAAAAACAACAACATACTATCAGGCAGAAAGCCTATAAAGCAAACATTACAACTCTGGGAAAAGCGTGTGCACTTTTTCTGGTCTGTCTTATGTGTCCAAGAGAAGTTTCACCTGGGGAAGGAAGGAGTGTGTGTGCAGGGTGGTAGCAATTACAACCAAGCCTTTGCATTAACAGGGGACTTCCACAGATTTTTGGCTCACCTCCAGTAGTACAACAGCTCCTTGAATCTGGCAGTTTTTTACTCTGCTTTTGCGCATGTTTTTATTTTTAGCTTTGGCTTTCCTTTTCTTTGCAGCTCTTCCGAGTTACATGGGAGGAAGCAGACAACTGTTGTTCCTCAAGGAACAGTGCTGGAGACAGTGGCCTCTGTAAGCACCTCTCCTACCAACAGCTATGATGCAGAGACTCAGATAGCTTCAGATTCTTCCCAAGCTGCATTTTTGGCCAAACTCATTGCTTCTCCAGGACTCTGGTGAATTATAACCAGCAGCTTAGGGGTATGGTTGCAAGATGGATAAAGCTGTATTTGAGGATATTAACACAATTCTGTATAAAACTCAAACCTGCAGCCCCCAGAAAACTGCTTCGTGCTACTCCATTGAGAGAAGAGCTCTGAATGGGAAGTAACAGCTACCTCTAGACCTCTTGGGCAAGCACAGGGTAGCGTACAAGTGACTGCTGGTTATTAATTGCCCTTTTGCCATCCTCCAGGCAATCAACATGAAGAAAATATGGCCAGAGAGCCGCTGCAGTCTTGTTACCCCTGGCAGAACAGTAGTTTCATAAAAGCAGCCTGTCCTGGTGTAAATGAGTGAAGTCATAAGTAAGGTTTCTGGAAAGGTAATTAATTTATCCACAGGTAGGATTGCATCACTGAACATGATCATCTCTGTTTAAGGTGATTAACAATATGGTATGTTGCCTGTTTTGAATAAAGACTATGGGCCAGATCCAGCCCTGGCTCAACTCCCATTGAAGTCAAGTGTTTAGCCTGAAAAATAGATTACAAGATGTGGCCATAATTTATGCGTAGAACTTTTTTATTTTTTTTTTTAGAAAAAAATATTTTGCTTTAGAAAGAGTAATTCTTATTTATGTGCACCGCAGCAGTGCCTAGGACCAAAGATTCTTTGTGTAGGATGGTATCCAAGTACATAGCAAACACAGGCATGGTCCCTACCCCAAAGAGTCTTTAATCTAAGCAAAAGACAAGAGACAGCAACCAAATGGGGAGAGGGGCAGAAATGACAAGGTAACTGGGAGATAATTATGATCACTATGCAGTCACAGCACATCAGCTGCTTAACCACTATCATTTTTTTTAAGGTGTCACAGCAGAGGAGAGTTTTAAGGGAGAATGTGAAGAAGGGCAAGTGAAGTAGCTTGGCAGATTTTTATGGGCATGGACACTCTGAGAAGAAAACAGAATGGTTTAAAATTTAAGAAACGGGTGGTGAAATCCAGTGTGAATGGTGGATGCAGATTTATCTGCCGATACCTCCTGGATGTGACAGAGACAGACAGGCTGAGGAGAGCCTATGATGGGCCTTAAATGTCAATAGGATGTTTTTAGCTGCACGGTGAAGGAAGGAGACAATGAAAGGGTATGTGGTAGAAGCAGAAGATGGTACAATATTAAATTTAAATATGCATCCCTGCAGCAGTGTCAGAGTGAATGGGCAATATATCCATTTGCCAAGGCTAAAGTAACTGAGATTCATTGCTGGGGTTTGAATGAATGATTGAGCTTTGCTGGTGAAAAAGTTGGGCTGTAGACATAAAGCAAAGCAATCGGGAGGTTTGTTTTAGCAAGCACAAATCTAGAGAGAAAAATGTAGAGAGACATCACATCTACATAGAAGTGGACCTAGAACTTGAGATAACGGTGCTAATATAGTGGTCACACTTCAGGTTTTTGTTTTGCAAGATCCTGCTGGCATAAAAGAGATTCTCTGTACCTGAAAAAGAAAATGATTCTGAAATGGCTTATACGTGAGAAAGCTGAAAACATTTTGTGCATTATCAAAGTATATGGCACAGTGAGAAAAACAGGTGTCAAAAAGAACAGACACTCCTCTTAAAAGGTTTTAAAGCTTTTTTTTCATAACACTAATCATTTGTATCTCATTTTTGTTTATTATACATGTATGCACCATTTTTGTGTGCCACTGTGGTAACTGCATAAGAGAAGCATGTATGGAGCTGCTTACACATGGTTGTAGGAGTAGCTTTTTGACAGCCTGACCACTCCAACCTTACTCTGAATAAAAATAGAAAGGACAGTACATATGCTACTGCAAAGCAATTTATATAAAGTATGTTTAGGTGATATCTAAATTACTGCCAGAGCTCTGACCTTGATTACAAATGACCATAAAGTAAAGAATACTTTGAAGTGCCCCAAATTGTAGATCAAAATGCTTGTATATTCATCACTTCGACTAAGATCCAGCCAAGATTTTGTTGGCTAATAAAGACTGTAAATTAAATAGAAAACAGGCCCAGTAAAGAGAGGTCATGGCTGCTTTTTTAAATACTTACAGTCCTTTAGGGATGTCTGTGCTGTTCTAATTGTTCAGAGTTTCACTTTCTGCCATGGGAGCTGCAAATGTGCGAGCCTCTGTCTCATAACGCTGCAATAAACCTCCATTTAAACTTGATGGGTCCCTTCTCATTGGAGTTTTATTTTGCAGACACTTTTGTGATGTGCTTTTTTTCTGAGCACTGTGAATAAATACGATAGAGATAATACCTATGCAAATGGGCAGAACTAAAATGTGTAGGTTTAGGAAAAAAAAAAAAAAAAGACTTTAAATATATATATATACACATTTATCTAAAGAATAAAAACCCAGTAGTATCATTTTTCTTATTTTAAGAATGATTTTCTTCTAATCTTCCTGCCAGTCAGCATTCCTCTGAGGAATGTAATAACTATGCACGATCTGATTGGCACAATGTGAAAATTAGCTAAATTTCAGTATTACAAGTGTTTTCATTCTTCCCAGTTTGTAAATCAATGCTCGTGGCTACATTATGACCACTGCTAATGACCAGTCCTAACTTTTGGAAGGATCAGCTACTTCCCAAGCTACCAGCTCTCAGTCCACATGAAGATATATGATAGGAAACCTCTGGACAAGCTGTCTAGCTGTGCTTGATAGTGTTTTAACAATATACCACTGTACTAGTGCCGTGTTAAGTTATCATGCCATCATCAGGTGAGCTGTGTTCTACACTATTTAGTGACATTCTCTCTCTTTAGTTATCTGAGGACTGTTTCAATCAATCAAGTTTATAGAAAGCCTTGATTATCACTCAAAAGAAACATCTTTGTGGATCTTGCCCTTAAAATACAGGCCAAATTCCCACTTTTAGTGCTTCTGTGAAGTTGTAACCCACCCAGACTCTAAATGGTTTCTATATTTAAGTGAGAAAAGCATTGTGACTCACCACAGAGCAGGACATTGGATGGTCTCTGATTCTGTCTGCCTGAAATGGAGCCAAGAATTAAGATTTATGAAACAGATTATGAATTTTGTACGTCTCAGTGAAAAAAGGTGACTGTTATTTACACTAGATTAAACCTTCAAGCATGCAAGAGTCACCTTAAGTAAAATGCAAACTTAAAATACCACCCCACAGATGAATTAAGCCTTTAGATATTGAGGAGTCATGATATTAAGGCACTTTTCTGGGTAATGATAGCACAGCAGAAAAAAGGGACTAACCAGTATTTCACATTAGAGTACAAATCCTCTGTAAAATGCATGTTGTTCCTAATGAACTTTTTCCTATTCCTCCAGCTGAGGGGAGACCATGTGCTGTTTTTAGTTACAGCATTGTAAATCTGTAATAATAATACAAAAGTTCATTGAGTTGAAGAGGACTTCATATTTTTTGTGAAAACAGTTGAAGTCACAAATGAGATATTCCTATGTTCCCTGTTTCTGGGTGTTTTTATTTCTTTGTCTCATCCATTGTCACTTATTCTTTTTCAGCCTCTGTACTTAGTTTATTCCATCCTCTTCTACCCATCCTCTCCTATCCATCTTTATTGTTATTTTTTATGGCTTTGGGTGGGTGGCTAACTGGCATTAGGAAGAAAAGCCACACAGGAATACATCGCCATGTACTATTATCCAGAGCACCATGCCTCCTTCTCTTGGTTACCTCAATGTCATAATGAAACATGCTATATATTTACTGTTTAAACAATTTTAAATAGTAGAAAAAAAGAACACTGTTGGGTTTTTTTATTTTTTATTTTTATTTTTCCCTCCTGAGGCTGTCATCTATTACAAAATCCTACAAACAGAAAAAAGGAACAGGTAAATGAGTACCTTAATTTGCTTGCTATTGAGAAGCTGTTACTATAATAAACAGCAGCAAGACTTTTAAATCAGGCCTGTGGAACAAAGCATTCCACTGTCATTTTTGCATTAGTGACTGCAGTTGATGTCATTTTCACAAAACAAAATTATAACCAAAATGGATATTTCAGGTCAAAGTACCACAAAGAGTATATAGATACATTTCTATCAATAAATCTGCCCTCTTCCTGCCCTGACATAAGTGTTCAACCCCTTGTGATTGACGTTTTTACCACTAAATTATACTATGTCTGCTTCTACAAGAAATGTCTCCATTACAAAATTAGCTAACCATCAACATAACATAAAATAACTTCAACATGGTGTCATTTCACAAGAATATTGATTCTCAGAGACTTACTGGATTAAATCCTGGTTTCCCATAAAAGGAGCAGCCATTATGTCTTTAGTAGACAGAAAAATATATATTGTTCAAATATGTATATTGAGGAGGTTAAAACTTCACTGCTAGACATACAAGATTTTGTCCTGTGGCAAGATGAAATAAAGAAAAATGTCAAAATATTAATTTGCATATACATAAATTTAAGAAACAGCTACTATTCTCTCATTTTATTTTCCTCTGTTGAAAGATACTTCAGCTATTGGTTGCAGTAGGAAAAGTCAACAATTATTCTGGGTTGACTACTGAGTCTACCAGATTCTTTTCATGGCCTTGTGCAAGTAAATTTATCCTTGCTTCATTTTCCTCGCCTTTAGTGTTAATGCAGTTCCTCATACCTCACAGGATGTTGTGAGCTTTAATTGACTAATACCTGAAAGGTTTTTCGAGTTCTTAAATGAGCAATGCTATTTAAGAGCAAATAATCATAATATGCAGTTGTAGTTTCTTCCTACAACAAAACTGTAGAAAGGAAAACTAATTAGGGAACAGATTTTTATCACTCTCTCTACTTCATTTTTATAGACTTGTCCTATATTTGGCATTGAAATAATAATGGGATAAACTCTTTCTGGGCACAACTTCTACAATTTTAATGAAATTACATAGGTGATAAATTTGATCCAGCTCTTTGTGACTACTTGCACATCAGAGAATTTCCTCAGAGAAAAAGACACCGCTACGGCCACAGTTCATTCCTGGTACTTACATGTATATTATTTTATGTTTCAGCCTGATTCCTTCAAATATGGATGAAAAGCGGTGTCTTCATTAAACAAGGCATGATGCAAATTTAATTGTATATACTATGCTGTCCTGAAGATGCTGCCCTGTTCAGGGCTAGTGGCATGCTTTGAGAGTAGCCATAAGGTGAACAGCTGCCAGATTTTTCACTTTTTAGGAAACACTTTTCATCTGTGGAGTAACTGTTCATCTTAAAATAAAGCCTTTAAAATCAAATGGGTTCTGTACTCCCTGGTAGAGGAGAACCGGGTAACATACCAGTTCCAGGATGACTAGCAGTAATGAGGTGTAAGAGACATGGGGGGGAAGCATGAGGCTGCTGGAGAGGTACCCACGGAGTTTTGCAGTTACAATGTCTGCACATAGTAGACTTGTATTCCTTGAAAAGCAGCTATGATGGGAAGGCACCACCCCTCGACCATAGCTTGCGTATGTTTGTGAAGGTAGGGGGCAAGTGGGATTCTGGTCAGCAGCTCCTGCATGCTCTGGCTTTGTGTGGCGTGTATGAAAAAAGGGCATTTTCACCTTGGGAGAATCAGTACATAGCTGCCTGGTAGTGAAGGATAGTCTGTTGCCATTCATCCCTGCCCATTAAGTATTGGAGAGGACAATATTACATGTCTCTGCCCATTCAATTCTTTTTTGTTGGCACATTACTATTTTATCATTTTGATCTTCTCCCTACTGAAGATAAAAGACACCATGGGCAGGATTCATGAATGAGCACTGTTATTTATCAAGCCAGGACTTTTTGAACATTTTTTCCCCTCTGATTTATGAACCACTTTTCCATATTTGAAAAGCAGTTCATAAATCGTCCAGCACCAGCAGAAATTAATAATAATGAGTTCATTTACATAAAAGGACTCATCCTGCCATTTGCTGATAATGTTTGAAGCCAGAACCTTGTCAGCAAACAGGATTTTTGCTGGCAGTGCAGGAAATAATCTTTTGTTTATAAATTAATTTAAACATACTTTTCCCTCTGTTTTTAGTGCTGTTATAGGGACATTTTGTTGAGCAAAATATTTTGCATTTTCTTTTTTTAACAAATGGCATTGCCCATAGCGGAAACAGATTTTCAGTAGCATTAAGAGTAGGACTTTTAAGAGAGAGAAAAATGTTTTTGCATTTAATTTTATTTTATTCTGAGTGAGGATTCCATGTAAAACTGTTGGGAGCTGCATTTCATGAGGGTTTATTTGAACATATTCCTTCTTCCAGATCTGTGTGTGTTCATTCCCCCCCTCAAGTTCCATTCTGAGTTTCAAGTTCAAGTGAACTGAAAATCTCAACAAGAAACTCCCACGTTTCTTCTGGACTCCTGACAAACCCACAAGTTTCACATGATTTTGATGCAAAACTATAATCAGTCCCAGTGTTTTTTTTTTTTGTTTGTTTGTTTGTTTTTAAGCAGGGATGAACCTGAATGAATATTTCCATAAACCAGGGGTAGAATCTATGAATGAAAGTTTAATGCCAGCACACATGTGGTGTATGTGTGTGTTGTGTGTTTCATTATATTTGAATGCCAGAAACTATTCTCCTTTCCCCAAGACTGGATTTACATAATTTACTCTAATGGAGCTCAATCAGATCTACACTGTTGTAAGAGAATCATGCATTTGAAGCATAAAGGTACAGTTTCAGAACACACTAAGTCTAACCTAAGTCTCAGACTGTTGCTGTGAAGAGACTAGCTCTCCCTCACTATGAATTGGGACAAATAGGGCAGAAAAATCAGACGCGCACACACTCCACATAATATTTCCATTGGACCAGCAGCCTGGCAGGGCGCATTTCCACACATCCCTCAGCACCTTCCTGGCTTGGCTCACACTCTTTCAGGTGATTCCAGGCAGCCAGGGGGTTTTGGGACCCCATAAAGCATTTTCTGTCCTCCTGCACGTGGAGCCTACTTGTCTACAACAAACATCCAGCTTCCAGTCCACAGCCCAAGCCTACAAATACCACAATAAACAACACAGAAACATTTTAGGTTGCTTTCTGCATTCAGGCCCATCTCTTCAGACAAAGGTGGACAGCTGAAAAGCCCAATGCATACTGCTTTCCTAACTTACACAGCATATTAGTCAGATTTGCAAGAAGGTAAATGAAATATGCATATGAATATTTTACACAAAAATTGGTCTAATTCTCTCCTAGTATTTTGAAAAGAGTAAAACACTAGTGACAAATATCATTGCAAAAGAATGGAAATTCATCTTAGCTTGTTTATTTCTTTATGTACAGCACCATTATTGGAAATGTTGATATAGGATATGATTTTCTGGTTTATTCAGTTTCTTAGTGTTGGAGATTTGTCATTCGGTATTCTGATTTTTGTTTGTAATTTAAGCTTTTGTTTAGCAAACACAGAACAGGGTGTTATCACAAAAGAAACACTATAAGTTGGAAATGTGCATTATTAATCTGATCTGTGTAACATGTATGTATATGGCTTCAATTGAAAAGCTACATTAAAAAACAACAACAAACGGCATGAATTGCCTGTTTCTACTTCTGGTCTTAATTGGTGACATCTGGGTTTGTTGGGATTGAATAAAACTTTCATTTTGTGTTTTTGAGAAGGAAGAATTGGCTGACTAGTTATCTTTATATGGTTTCATTTCCTCTCATGTCCCCTTCTCTCTAGAAATAAAGTCTTAGAAATCTTCAAACAGCACAAGGGAGCCAAGAGTTTTGCATACTGTTCACCAAACTATTCTGAGCTCTACCTGGGAAGCTCATTTCAACTTTATGCTTTTATCTGTAAAGCAGAGTTAATGATTCAGCTCAGAAAACTCTGATATGTTCACTAAAATCATTATATAAAGCCAATATATATTATTATATTACTATTCAGAACACCTTTGATTTTGCATTAGTAAAATATGTTTTTTTTTTCAGAAACAGGCTTTTATAGAAAATTTGGTTCTAATTAAACTTCTTGAATTGCAGGTACTGATAGCTACCTACACACACACACATTATATGCCGGTGTAGGTTATGTAAGCTTCTATGTAGCAGGTAGCATGTTGACTCACCAATCCTTGTCACATGTTTTTGGATAGTGGTTGATCTCACCAGTTACTGACAGCTCTTACTAGTGCGTGATCAGAATCAAACATCACAGGTTTCTGATGGCTCTTTGTGTTACTATGCATTTTCCTTCTCCTTAGAGGCCTTTTAAAGATTTCACTAAATGGCAGGAATATAAAATGGAGAATATTCATATGACCTGGAACAGAAAACAGAAACTGGAATCAAGCTTCCCAGAAGAAAATATCTAAGGGAGAGGGGAAAGTGCTGTCTGTGGCAGCAAAATGACATACCAAGTAGACTGAAAGCAACATTCCTAACGTTAGGAGCCCACTTACCACAGTGCATAAATTCAAGACAATGAAAATGTAATGAGTAAGGCATTTCAAGAGGTGATTGTGACAAGGATGGGAGTGGGGGAGGGAGGGGTGCTGGATCATACAGTCAACCACTTCAGGTAAGACTGTTTATTGCTGGAGAGAAGACTCCAAACTGGGAAATAATTTAGGGTAAGGGTCCCAAAAAGCCTTTCCTTCCCAAGTAAGTGAACCAAGTTTCAAGTTGAGACTGGAAATGAAATGAGAATGTTTTAACTGGCTGCCTAAGATCCTAATTTCTGATAACATTTAGTTGCATGTAAAGGACGCAGGAAGCAATGTGTAAAAGATCTTCCCTCTTGCACACCAGGCAGTCTGTTGAAAACATCCTACTGTAAGAGAAAGCTAAGTACAAAAATTCATGACCCCTGAACAAATGCCTGTTGGGAGTTTCAAAGAACCAGTAAGTCTTGATCCCTTTGGGAGATAGAGATGTTGCTGGAAGCCACTGCTAACAAGGAGCCAAAACTGAAGCTGGGGCTGCTCAGCACTTCTGAGGATTTGGCCTTCGATTTGAGCAGCCTGCAGACCCCAAAGCCCAATCCTAGGAGGCTGCTCTATAATTCCAAATAAGCTTTAGGGGAAAAAAATCTGAGGCAAGCTTTCAACCTTCTGAATTGTTTTTAGTAAGGATTTTCAAAGTTATCTTCATGAAGAAAAGGGCTAGAAAATAGCTTGCTTAAGGTAAATCTGAAAACCTGGGATCTGTTCCTGCCTTCTCCAAAACCAGGAACTTGTGCCTGGTTACACAGACAAGTTTGGTCAGAAAGAGAAAAGACAATTATTTTTAGAATCAGCATAAAAATACAATCAGGGCTGATGATTTTGTTACTCATTTTCACACTTCTGCAAAAATCTGTGTGTTTTCCATTTCTGAAATCAGCTGAAGATTCTCAAATGTCAAATAAACTTTTTTTTTTTTTTTTTTTTTTTTTTTTTTTTTTTTTAAGTTCCTAAGCAGGAAGCTGTAGCAAGAATACAATCATAACCTTAACTCTTGTACATACTCCAAACTTCGACAGATCATCAACTGGATTTCCACAAATCCTAAAAATTGGCATAATAACCACGAGATTAAAAAACAAACAAAACAAACCATGAGACACTAGAAATAGAAATCCCCCACACACTTGGGATCTTTATATTCTCATAATGGCTTCTGAACTGTGAGGTACTAAGTCTTAAGGTATATTTGGAGTTTTTATCACACTCCCAAGCTTTCCTACACAATCATGAAAACTATAAAGTTTTGTTTTATCTTTAAAAAAATATTTTCACATTTACAGTAGCTGAGGCTTTAAATAAAGCATCAAACACCACAGAGTTCATGATAGAATTGTAAGAACTGGCAATCCTGCCTGTAATAAGCAAGCAAAACTGTGTTCAGAAGCTGGTAGAAGAGGATGAGGAATAAAGTACTGTACAAGACAGGAGAAGATTTTGGAATGTTACCACCTTGGAAAGGCTGCATTTTTACATTAGGCCTGTAATGTTGTGAGTGACTGTCTCAGCTCTCAGGTGCCAAGGCTTGTTTTTTTGTGGGACTCTGAGATTAAACTACCCATTAGCAATTTCAGTCCATTCTCACTTTTTCAGATTGCATTTCTCTTTTGCATTTTTTTTCTTTCCCTGACAGGCTTTTTCAGTGAGCTTCCTTTTAAATAGATCATTCTTCATGCTATTTTATAATAATTTCAAAATGGTTATTTTCTTCACATTCTTCTCTTTCCCATCTCTGCATTTCACTGGTGAGCATGTTCAGAGGCTTGGCAAGCTGCTGAGCTACCATGTGTCCTAGCACACATCTTCTGACTGCAGAGCACAGACATTCCCAAATGGCCAGAGGCTGCTGGGAGGGGGAACACTGACAGCCTGCCCTGGGCACTCACCCTTGCTATGTGATTCACCTCTCCCCAGGGCAAGTTCCCTGAAAGGGAGAGTTCCTCTGGTGTTGATGAGGTGCAGCAGTGTTTTCCAGTGAGCAGGAAGCCTCCTTTTTTTTTTCTTCACCCATCTTTGATCTAAGGAAACAAAGGGCCCATCTACCCAACCCCTGTCTCCAACAAAAAAGTAAGTCTGTTCTCTACAAGTAAATGAAAGAAAAAGAAACACAGCAAAAATCTCTGCATGAGCTGGAATGGGTTGTTGTAGTAGTGCCACTGTGGATTAGCTGTATTTGAGGCAGGCCAGGCAGGTATTAAATGGTGACTTGGAAGGACCAACTAGAGCAATGCGTTCCCTAATATTTGTGAACTGACTTATTAATATCAACACCAAAATATCTCATGTATCACCACATGCTAAATTTCTCACTGTGTCAAAAGGACCATTGTTTCTAATGACCTCCTCCCTGTTCAACCATCTGCGCTGTAGGAGAACAACACTTCTTTTAGTCAGACACTATTGAACTAGCTCTTAAAGTCTCCTTGGGACAAAATGCCTTATAGCTGATGATGTTATTGGTGACCTCAATTTCACTATTGTGTGTAGCTCAAAATAGCTACTAGATCGATTACAGAGATTTGTCAACCCATGCTCAAAAATCAGTACAACCTCAGGCAGCCACAGTTCTATCACACAGTTCATTAGATTACCAAAGACATTAAACACCAGTTCAAGCACTGATTATAGCATATGATAATATCACAATGATTGTCACTTGATAAAGTAAGTCACAATTGCTTAGTTAGGTAGTAAAATCTTTAATTGAATGATTATGGAAATCTTGAATGCAATAAGATATTGTAAACTATAACCATAACTCTAGATAGCTAAAGAAAGGCTGAGGGACTGCTACCTCCTAGTCTTTCTGTTTTCATTTACAGCAAGTTCACTCTGGAAATGTTGAAGAATTTGCATCTATCAGAAAATTGCTCACTTACTGAAAACAGCTCTTTTTAAGGTTTTATTTAAGAGATATAATGAATAAGACTAAATTGATGTCAGGCATAAAGTAATTTTAACCAATACATTCAAAGTCTATAATACAAAATATTTGAAAATTGTATGTAGTGTAATCTAAAGTAATGAGATGTTAAAATTCCTTGGAACCTAGAAACTCTTCTATTCATTCTGTTTTTCTTTTGCTTTCAACCTCTCTGTGGGAGGCTCTATCTCTGACATCTTTATATATGATGTTCTCATTTCAAAATGCCACTGAACCTTCAAATGAACACTTGCCTATGATCTTTGAATGCAAAAATACTTAAATCAAGGTTTTTATACTTTAGTGCACTCAGCCATTATATGCAGTGAGAGAATTTTGGTATTTAGTCTTATTTCAAAAGAAAGGAAAAGACAACTCAAAATGAAAACAATAGCTCAGTAGAATGAAATACCAGCAGTACCAGATAATTTCTAGACAGGATATTTTAAACATATATTGAAAAGAAAGGGAAATGAAAAACCCTTTGGAAAGTTGAAACTGAAGTAAAATATGGCATTTTCCTACAAGAACTGTTTCTAAATGAAGTAGGGAAAGCGGTGTTTGTACAGTATTTACAGGTTGACACCTATTCCCGACATTAGTGTGGACTTGTATGAAGAACTTCAAGGAACTACTCTATTGGTGAACATTAGAAGAAGCAAGCAACAAGAAGGGCTTGGTGTTCTATCATGGATACAATTGTCATGAACATATTTCTCTTACATGCTTTAAACTAATCCTTTTTTTTCTTTTTTTCTTTTTTTTTTTTTTTTCCATTGTGCTATAGAGATTTTATAACTATGAACAGGTTTCAAAGACGAGCTAGAACAGACTACCTTCTAAAACTTCCCCTCTTAATCAGCCATACAAACACAATTTATTATGACATAAATAAACTAAGACAACTGTATTAGTTATTTGATGCAATAATGTAGATTTACTACCATACAGTAAATCTCAAGTAAACCTTGTATTTATTTTATTTAAGATTACCTCTTAAAAGTGTTGATGCTACAAATTAATCATTTCTCACTACTTCCCTTTGTTTTTGCTATTTGAATTAAGATGATTTTTATGACCTTTACTTTCTTTTCAGGGAAATGAGGCTCCGTATTCCTCCAGTGGATTGTTAGTTTTTAGCAGTCCCAACCCTTTGTTTCACTTATTTTGGAATTCCTCACTAAATCTCAAATTGTACTCCTCTGTTTATTTAACATGTAACAGATTTGTCATATGCAATCAGTTTTCAGCTTTCTAATGCATGTCAGAACTCACTAAGTCACTGTTTCACAGGGGGTCAATGCATCAGATGTGGAATTGGGAGCTTTCAGTTTCAGTAACCACTTATAAGCTACGTGTTGCAAGCAGGCATCATTAGTGAGCATCACAGTTCTGTTCCATGCTTGGGATAAGCTTCCACTATGCATTTCTTCTGAAAGCTTTTACTGGCTCTGAGTGTCATCTTGGTGAAACAAGAAGCTGGCTACATTACTACTTTAAAAGCTACGATGACTCAAAAGCTGTGATTGTTTCTGTCTTTCATCTTTTCAATAGGATTGCTGCCTGAACTGGAGTAGCACAAAACCAAGCTCACTATACTAAATAGACTTCAAAAACACAAAGAAGTTAAAGCTTATCTATACAAAAATGTGAAAGCTTATCTGAAGACAGACACAACACAAACACAGGTACCTCCCTCTGAGAAATCCTAAGCCCTGTTCTTTAGAATCTTCATAACTGATAAAAACAATATTAAGATTTTTTTTTTCATCTTAACTAGGTGAACGTAAATGACTCGTGTGAGCTGTGTGGCTATGGGAAGCAGAAGAATGTAAAATCTTAACACTTTACATGTAAGCATTAAACCTTCAGATGTTAGACGTGCCAAGGAAGCTAGAGGAATACTTACTGGCTGCAGTTACTAGTTACACAGCTAGGACTGAGTGCTCAATCCACTACAGCTGCTGCCTTGTGTGTGGCAGGATGCACTGCTCAGTTCCCTTTCCTCTGGTGCTGAATATTGCTGGCAATGCTAAGCAAGCTTCCTTGAACAGTACAGGCCACCTGAACAGCTTGTAAAGGTGTGCTTTGGAGAAAAGCAAACACCTGAAACATTATACTAAAAAAAAAAAAAAAAAGAGAGAGAGAGAGAGAGAGAGAAAAGACAGAAAAAGCAGACTAGTTTAGCAGAAAGCGTATGATGGAATTGGAATTGCATGTGAAATATAGCTAAAAGTGTACTTCATTTCTTGGTCTATAGTTTCACTAGTAAACTCACTGATAGAAATGAAAAAAAAAAAAAGAGGAAGAGCACAACAACAGAGCAGCACTACTAAACTCTTTTTTAGTATCACAGCCTGGTCTATGGTACGTTATTATATCATGACAGTTTATCCAGGTAGTATTTAAGGACCACTATACAAAGGACATGATATGTCATTATCCTTAATTTGGAATTATTCAAATGCTCTGACTTCAGAAAATTTAGGTTGAATCTTACTGCATTTGTGTTCTGATCATTTCAGGAAAGTC
Source organism: Aythya marila (assembly GCF_965140915.1). Taxonomy (NCBI): domain Eukaryota; kingdom Metazoa; phylum Chordata; class Aves; order Anseriformes; family Anatidae; genus Aythya; species Aythya marila. The sequence goes on along the minus strand of NC_139053.1, from coordinate 937,595 downwards.
TATGCAATTGATGAGGAAAGGCATCAGGAAAGGCAAGACATAAGGCTCACTGTTTAGAGACCCTCCTCCCCCCCCTCCCCCCTTTTTTTTTTGTATTCCCAAATAAGTCTGAGAGGAAAACTGAAAATTAAGAATTATCATTTTCCATAATTGTTCTTTTTCACCTTAGGAGGGTATTGCCATCATCACATCAAGGTATATACACAGTTGTAAAACCTATTACAATATGACTATGGAATGTAAAAATAGAAAAGAAAGGTACAGCTGTGCAAAACAAATAATTAATCTTCATGATCATTCAGAGGCACTAAATAATATAGATTATTATGAAAAGAAAATTGCAAGGCATTCTCAAATAATAAATCTAAAAATGTTTTGAAAATTTTGTGAACACCTACAAGTTTACATACAACTCATCTGATTTACACTTAAATATCCAGACCTGAAAGTAAAAATAGTACAAAAGTGGTCTTTCTTAAAGAGATTTTAATGCTGCCTGATTTTAGATATTAAGTATTGCAAAACATGCAGTATTTATTAAACAGCTTTGGGATTTTTTGCAGTATTTATTCTATCTAGAAATGCATAAACAAGATCTAGAGCAACAGTGAAAACTGTACCAACATTTTTCTAGCCACAACATTTCTGATTGAGGTTGCCACTGATTTTTGTCTGTTTTAGCAAAGGTTAGATCAGTTCAGACCAGCTGTCTGTATTTTAAAATTTGTATTTTAAAGGCATTGTAGTTAAAGCGCTTGCTAGACTTTTTTTTTTTTTTTTTTTTTTTTTTTTTCAGAAAGACATTAAAGACTGAGCTAAGTGCATGGAACAGTAAGAAAACCAATTAAATGTATAGCTATTGAAAGTATCTATTCCAGCTGTAGAGTTACTTTCTAGCAGTATAAACAAACATGTGGTAGTTGGGGAGGTGTAAGTGTTGGTTTGTCATTTGTTCATGATGGTGACTGCCCAGCAATGTATACAGCAATGATGAGGTTAAAAATCTTCCCTGGAGAAACAGGAAACCTTTTCATTCCCAAAGGAATTTCCTCAGCTGCTAGGAAAGAGACAAGTTCCTCCAGGTGAGGATGTAGGTGGGTAGACCAACAATGGGTAAGTCTGCTGGGATCAATTAAGATGACCCAGAAACAAAAAGTAAGGAGAATGTTTTTGCTCCCTTATTGCCCTGGTTTCCCATTCTTGACTCTAAGCTATGGGTTGCACAACTGAGTCTTGATGAGCACTGTAAGGCTGATCTGTTGTTAGCAGTTTGAGAGTTGAGTGCCTTGAGAAACTAATTTCTCTTTAAGCAACAAAAGCCCCATCCTTTTAGATCTGTGCACTAACAATGTAAACCTCAGTATCTTAATGTAATATCCATCCCTAATACACCTCTTATAATTTTAATTTTTAGATGCAGACCAGACAATGGGATAACCAACCAACAGAGCTGCTGTCTCTGAAAATATTTGCTTCTTAAATAGTTTTCCAAAAAAAAAAAAAAAAAGTAATAATAATAAAAGGACATGTTTCCTAAGTTGCAATATCATTTGATTATTTTTCAAAAGACCCACAAGAAATTAAAAGATACACTCGTTTAACAATAGACAAATAATTACCATGCTGCATTTAAAACTTATAAACAAGTGCCAGGTTTTCAACCTTGCTTTGACAGAAGGAAAGCCCAAGCTTCCAACCTGAGGGATAAATATCCCAAGAAAGCTATACAATAAAATAAATAAATATTTGTTTATTGAAGCCGCCAGGCTTGCTTCAATATATTTTTTGAGGCTTTTTTGTTTATTTGTTCATTTTTAACCAGTTCTTCAGTTTAGGCCAGTCCTACATTTTATCTCATTAAACTCCCATTTCAGGCCATTTGCTTCGCCATTCATTGTGGAGGCAGTATTTGACTAAAGCAATACAAGAAGTAAGACTCTTAATTATTGCCAGAGTCTAAAAACGTAGAAAGTTCAATCTGATCCAAACTTCCTCCACCTCCACATACCACTGAACTCAGTGGACAGCTGCTTGTTTGACCTTAAAGTTTCCCAGCTTCCAGGACACTGGGGTGCATGCACCAGGACTCTGAGCCAATCTGAACATTACATGCAGGTGGAAGTAGCAGCCTTCGATCCAGAGCTGCACACCGTGTGCTGCATGCTTCTTGCAATGTACTGCAGCTTTTTGAACAGGGGAGGGCTACCATTTAAAACATGCTGTCTTTTGGTCCAGTGTCAAATCCAAAAATACTCAGAAAAGGGAAAACAGATATGGAGCTCAGTGAACTTCTCAGCACAGAATGTTCCTTTAGTACTACCATATTCACTCTTCTTCCTTTCAATCAATCTCCTTGCAGCTTTTATTTGAATGAAAAATAGTCAGGGATTAAAATGACTATTGCCTACTTCTCCTATCCTCTATTATATAATCAGGTACAAGTAAAATCCCTGAGGCAGAACAAAGCTTTATTGACTGAAAGCAGACACAAACCTGTCCTATTATCATTAGGGAGAGTTTTGAATTGGTTTCAAGGGACTGTCAGAAACAGACCTCCAAAAGGGATGCATGAAATATCTTGTCTTTTGCAGATCCTCCAAAGCTATGTGCTCTTAACAGCACACAAAAACATGTTCCAGTTCAGAAGAGCAGAAAACCATGAAACATATGAAGCTGTTTTGCCAAGGAGGAAACCCACTGTGTATGAGAAGATACAAGCACTCCAGAGAAGCCAGAAGGGAGAATAAAAATAAAAATAAAAACAAACAAACAAAGAATAACATTTTATTAGCTCTGGTATGGTAAAACAAACAACCACCACCAAAAACAAAGCAAACAACCAAACAATAAAGAATAACACCCTCTTAGATCTGAAAAAAAAAAAAAACAAAAACAAACAAAAAAAAACACACAAGCAAACACCATCAACAAAACAAAACAAAACAAAAACTCAACACCAAAAGAATTAAATTCTCTTCTTCTGAAAAATTAAACCTGCTCTAACAATATGTCTATCCCTAGATTCATGTCTGCCTCACAGCTCATAAATTAAGCAAGTTTTAACCTGCGCACACTTAATATTGAAAGAGGTACAATGTTTGATTCAGTAGACTCTCTTCATCCTATGATCTACAGAGGTGTTAACATATCCTATGTTTAAGGAAAATCAACCAAGAATGAAGCAGGAATTATGCCTTTGAGGTCCCTCTGGCGCTGCTGCTAAAAGGACAAGTATAAACACTGCTGTTCTGGACAAATTTCAAGTGGAAAGCAGAGGTAGATCTTGTGTACTAAAAACAAACAAACAAAAACAAAAACAAAAACAAAAACAAAGCTTATAGCGTAAGTCAGAAAAAAAGATTGCTCCCATACCCTTTCGAAGATTTCAAACTAACACTAGTCCAACTGTGTTACAATTACAGACCAAAAATGTTGCCTCTGAATAGACATTGACTAGTTCTGTACCACCATCTGTAAACGTACAGCATCTTGATAAATTGCACTTAAAACACAATTTCCACTAATGGTCTTTTTGGGAGAATCCATTTTAGTACTGCATTTCAAACAGTTCATTTGTTTATTTCCATTTCTTACTGGTGTGCTTTACAGTTTTACAGAAATCTTGTTTCACAATGCCTGATATTCCTCAAAAAAAGACCACTTAATGCTCCTCAAACAAAGTAGGGAATTGATAACAAAGGACTATTCCAGTCATCACTTCTACAGTAGCTGTGACAGTGGCATGTTTACGTTATAAGATATGGCATTGTATAGTTTCCTGTACATTCAGTTCTGTAAAGCAGCAGGGGAGGGTGATCTGGAAAGTCACAACACAACAATGCTGAACACATGAAATGGCTCTGTGCATTCCCAGGGTAATGTGCCAGTCTGAGGCAACAGTGCTGCCATTGTACAACATAAAAAAATGATGTGGATTTCCATCAAAGAACAGCTAAAAGAGAGTTTTTTATTGCGGTTAGTCTGAGTTCAAAGCTTGGGATAACATACTTATGGATGAACAGAATAAACAGTTATACTTAGGCTTACTGTATATAGCTTAACGAACACATATGAAGATCATATAAATAATTCACATTACTCAAGAGTGGTGAGTTGAACAAGTCCCTTCTGGTTAAACTTATTTAAAGATAAGGTGAAGTTAAGTGAGTGATGGCACAGTTACAGAGGCCACAGTCCAAGGGGAATTTGGACAGTCTAAGTTACACTACCAGAGTGAGCGATTTGTGCAGAATTATGTCTACTTACAGATCTTTAGACCTTATGGGAAAAGGAAATGTCTGATCTCTAAAAGAAGTGATACAAGATGAGTATTTCGCAAAGTACAATTATGCTTTACTCAATAAGCTATTTGTATGAAGTAAACTGGACATCAGCAAAGCATGAAAGGAAACATTACATAATAGCTGAAGAACAAGTTCAATAACAACAAGGAAAGTCTAAAATACTAAGTATTTGGAACAAAATGCCCCACTTAAAAAAAAGTTATAATCTTTTTCAGTCAAGTGCTATCAACTCTCTCATCTGTAGTACCTTAGAAGTCTGTAAGGGACCTATCCTGTATCTATCTAGTACAATATTTTAAGCATTTTGTTGAAATTGCAAATGTAGAAGTCATTTCTTGCGTAATTACTGTATGACTGAACACTAATGCATTATTGTTTTTGTCTATTAGCCACAACCATCAAATTCATGAATTAATCTATAACGGAGATTTTTGTTCTGGTAAAGAAATGACATCAACAAACTAGGCAGCATTTTATCTGTTAATGTTACAATAAGTCTGCAGTTTTCTTCATGTTGGCAGGGTAAGACTATAATGACAACCTGTCTCTCTGTTATTACATAAATATATTACACATACTTGTGCTTGATAATTATAAGCATTATTCCGAGCCCCAAATTCATTGTTATAGTATTACTGAAGATTCTATAATTTAGAAGTAATAAAATTCTATCACCTTTTCACAATAAAATTCACAAAGCAAAAAAATATCCCTTTTCAGGACCTCCTAAACACCTTTGTTTCGAGTGGTCAAAATGCCAGGAGCATTTCAGTAGCTCAGGTTCACTACCG
>NC_139053.1:900000-927500 GCF_965140915.1 Aythya marila | reverse complement strand
ACAGGGTCTCTAACAACTGTCTGGCAATCACACTGGGCTCTCACAAAACCTGAGAATGCCAACCTCTGAAACAGAGCACTTAAAGCAAAGGAAAGTCAAAGTCTTAGCTCAGCTGTGAAATGGGGCTCAGCAGACCTTTGGTAAGGAATGAGATACTTTCACACTGTAAAAATATGATTCTTGGTGTAAATGAGTATTATTATGTCTATAGAAAGTTAACTTTGAATACAAACTGGTTACAATAGCACACATACTATTTCTCAGTATAGATGTCCTAACTGGATGAATAAAAAAGACTGCAAGATATCCGGAAGCCTTAGCAAATGTAAGAAATGAGAAACTCACCCTTCTCCATCTGCACTGGTGAATAACATGGTCTCCTGGACTCCTCTTGGACTAGTGCAAGGCTATTGTAAAAATTAGGAAAGAAAAACAAAAAACAAGCAAACAAACAAACAAAAAAAGTAAGGGAAGACTGGTAAGTCATATGAGAAGAGCAAAACCACACATAAGAGGAAGCCTATAGGGTCAAATTAAATCAGCTGTTTGAGACAGCCCTACAGAAAGCAAACCATATTAAACAACTTAATATAATTTGTTTCCAAAATTTAAATGGAACTACCACTCAGGCTCCTTATCCATATTAACAGGTACAATGAGAGTGATTTCCAGTGCTTTCTCACATAAGTGCCATGCCCATCAAGGACATCAGGAATCAGAATTGGTCCCTAGGGACTTCACAAGGGTACTGATATTAACTCACTTCAACTGTGATTCTTGCCCTTAGGGCAAATAACAAAATTGCAGTGCAATGTGCATTTGGCCTCAGCTTGCTTTTGCTCAGTTTGCATAGTTCTGCACTTTCCTATTGTTCCTATTGTACAAAATGTCATTACACCACTTTGATAGCATCTGAATATATCAAAGGCCAGGGGAATTCTGTTATGTAAACACATCATTTATTACTATATACAGCAATGATTACCTGACATCAAACTCTTCTAGGAACATGCTGTGTGACTACAGAGTAGGCGGTCTTACTGTTAAAGAGCCCTATCAATTGACAAGCATTTGGAGAAGAGACAATGAAGGGGAAGGGTGTTCTATCAATAACTTAGAGGGTACAATTCAACAGATGACTTAAATGCGGATATTTTCCTGTTTCCACCTCTTCCAAAACTGTGACAAACCCTCCAAAAACCCTGCTCTCTTAAGAGCCACAGAAAACAGGGTAACAGCAGAAGACAGGGTAACTGTTCTGCCTTGATTATTAGCATCAAAGTTTAAGACTACAGGATGCAACAACCTGTGGTTACAGGTAAGGTGAAGATGGACTTCCCATCACAACATCCACTAGCTCTATCCAGGCAGAGAATGATGGGATTTGAAGAAGAAACAAGATAATCACTGACTCCTGACAGAGGCAAATGATTTAAAGATGATGGCCCAGAGTCCAATTTACCAATGCGTACAGAAAAATAAAAGTTACCACATCTTTACCAAAAGGACTACTAAGTAGATCTAAGGGGTGGGAAGTAAAAAGCATAGTTTGTTGTTGTTATTTTTTTTTTGAATAATTAAGGTACTTTTCTATGCAATCAGATTCAATTTCATCATTGTGACAGAGAAAAGCTATGAAACATTAATGATCTGTACTGGACTAAATTGTTGTTAGATGTATGAAGGCATATGTATTCTAAAGAAAAATGTATATGAACATAAAAACTTTCCCCCTACATTTAACTGGTATCTCAAATAGGTGCTTACAGGTACAGTTCTCATATATGGAAATTGAGGTAGATTTATCTCTTTTCACTCATTTATACTCTCTAGTAATTTTCTTCAGACTCAGCATTTCTCTAAAAAACAGAAGAATGAACTCTCCCTCTCCCTCTTCCGCACTGACACAATGGATTCTCACGGTCATACCTTTTGACTGTCCAACAGTTTCTGGAGCTGCTTTGGTTTCTCCAGAGACAATGCTCTAAATTGAAAAACACTCCATGAGAGCATTTGGAGACACCATCACTTCAAGTGAATTTCTATTTTTTTATATATTTTTTTTAAAGTTTGTGGACAACACAAATAAAACAGAATATAGGCTTCACTTCTGTAGAAAGATACTGAAAAACAAAACCAAAAGACTTTAGAAGAAACAATTCTGATAAGTTTGACATAGAACTAAATTTCCTGTAAGCACAATGATATGATGTCAAATTTTCATGTAAAATAGGTAGAACATCTGTGTAATTTCATTGAACTTGAATAAAAACAAGAAACAATATGTATTCAAAATGACTTTGCTTGCAGCTTATTCATGAAATTGTTGACATATTTAGTAGCTGTTTGTCTGAAGATCTGACCCACAAGCTGCATGTATTTCAAACAGAAAGAATAAGAGAGAATATGAATTAAAAGATAAATTTTGTATGAAGAAGTGTCTAATGAAAACATCTGTTGGAAAGACTGTACTAAAACGTAATTTTTCCATAATGGATTGTATGGTTTTTCATTACAAATATTTTATTTTATGAATGGACTTTGTAAAGAAATCCAAAATATTTAGAGACTAAAGCTGTTTTAATGTTCTTACATTCAATGTTTCTGCAATACAAAAAGAGCAGGCAGTATTATTATTAAATAATCTAAAAACATTTGACATCTAATGCAGAAGTTTTTGTCATTAAATAGTATTTAATGTAGCCCAAATATGCACTTGTTGCAAAGACTGCTTAGAAGGATAACTCTGGTCAGTTCTGACTCATTGCAGATGCAAGTTTAGCCAGAGGTCAAGGCTTGCTGAACTCAGTATAGGTTTACATCCATCCTAGAAAGGACAGTTCTAGAAGCCATGCAGACAGAGGGGCTGATAAGACTTAGCATCTGGAAAGGGAGAGCTGAGAAGTCACAGGAAATGAATCTAGATGCAAGGGCACTTGAGGCAGCCTTGTACCTTCCAGACCTGCTTAGGAGAGCTTCATGGAAGATGTTCAATTTACCCAATTCTTGAAACAGCCTTTCCAAAAGATTTCTGGATTGGTTTGTTGTTATACTATTAGCTCTTTAGTTGAAGTGTGAAGGAGTTGATGAAGGATCACAAAAACAGATGACGACAATTTTAAAGCACTTTCATGCTTTATCAAGTTCAGTCCAAAACAGGCATCACTTTTGCACTTGACACTACTTTTAACACACTCAAGGGCTGCAGAAATTTATGTCAGCTGCCTGAGAGGAAATTGAAAGTCCTGGAGCTACATTACTGTTTTCAGATTACCCAGAAATTCCCCTTTATGCAAAAGCCCAATTCCTTTAGAAAGCTGGTTAATATAACTTCTACTGACCAGGTATCTGAGAGAAGAAATGAGGCCATACTAAAAGAGGACATTGCTCTTCAGAGACAAACAAAAGATGGCATGATTCCTACTCACCAAAAATTTACTAGACCATATGTGGACAAGTTGAAGTAGCCTAGCATCTGGAAAGGGGGAGCTGAGAGGCCATATGCAATGAATCTAGAATACTTCACCAGGTTCACAAGGGAAACTTTAAAAATAAAGTTTGACCAAGTGAAAGAAGGTTCAGCACAACAAGGAGAACCAGAGGAACAAAGAGTACAAGCAAGGGTACAGCTGAGTTGAGCTGAAAGCTGGAACAGCTCTCAGTGTAAGGTGAATCTCGAATTTGGATCCTGATAGGGCAAGAAGTCAGGAAGGCTCCAATACATATGAAAAATATGTTCAGACTGCAGAAAGGAATGTTTTTAATGGGTTTCACAGAAGGGCAGCAGAAAAGAGTTCAGAGAGGAGAACAATAAAAGTAGCTCAGGTAACATTTATGAAGAGAATAGGTGAGAATTCTGGCAAGAATAGAAAGGAAAATGTGGTATCTGCTCATATGAAGCACAGAAACAAGGCTTGATGAAAACTTAAATTAAAAAAAAAAAAAAAAAAAAAAAAAAAAAAAAAAAAAAAGGAAAGACAAGCTCAAGTTTATAAAGCTTCTCTGATGGGGAAGAGAGAGTAGGATGGAGAAGCAGCATTATTTGGCCCTGATTGCGAGCAGAGTTGGCAAGTCTGAACTAACCAGAAAGTGTCTTGGGAGATCTGTCTTCTATTTATTTTCTTCTGTGGGCTGGGTTTTGCATTGTGTAGTCTTTACTTAATGTACATTGGCTATTAATGCATTCCTTCTAGGTAGGCTACCATTTAACTTCTGAAAGGGACTGGTGTTAGTTTTAGGAACTTAGGCTATGTATGTAATACAACATGAAAGCTATACAGAGAGAAATAGAAAAATCTCCAAACACTACTCCACAACTTTCCTCTTCAGGCCTCCTCTAAGAAACCTCATGCAAAAAAAAAAAATTATCCTCAGCTCAGCTGTAATTTCTTTCAAATACATCTTGACACATTCTTGACCACCAAGAATAATGACACTCCACCCTCTCATTTCTTTGGGCAGTGTACAGAGACTGTATTCAGTGAGACTACTGCATCTTCTCCCCTTAGGCATTCTGCAATCTTTCAATGAGGTTACAAATATACAAGATTTTTGGGTTAACTCAACAACTTTATGTTGCCACTCAAAATACAAGCAAGACTATAGTTTTTGTAAAAGTAGAGGTTAGAAATTTCAGAAAGTGATTGTCCAGAAGATCTTCTAGAAGGGATAAGATCTGTCATTAGACTGAGAGATGGGATATAGATATATTCACTAGTACTAAAGGCCTGGCATTAGTCTTCACACACAATACAAGTAAGACTCTGCCAGAAGGATAAGTTTGGTGATATGTAACCTCCCTCAAATTTGTCAGTACAAACGCATTTCTCCCAAGCAAATAGATTTTGAAACAGCATCATTAAAGTATTAGCATTTTTCTTTATACTGGGCTAAGTGTGCTAAGAAGACAAGGAAAAGAAGGTAGAAGTAAAACAGTATGAGACAAAAGAATACACAAAATCCCTTAGGTATATATCTCTGTAGTAGGGTAATGTTTTTGTGACACATGCAGAGATATGTAGAAGCTACCTGTATTCATCCAGAATTGTGGCCTCTCAGTAGAAAAAAATAACAACAATAACAAAGCTGCTTGGGAGGATTCTGGAAGTTAATTCATTTGCAGAAAAAAAAGAATGCTTAGCAAGGTACTAAAAATGTAGAAAGGATGGGGGCAGACTGAAATTTTGCAATGTAGTTTACCTGGGCTGTTAAGCTCTTACAGTATTTGTAGACTGTCATATCGTTCTGTTTCAAATTAAACATCTGCTTACTAAGCAAACTAGTTTAGTCTTTACTTATCTTAAGTTACTCATACCAATGTAACCTAACAATGATAATGAATTGTCCAGGATAAGTATGTATCACATCTAAATTTTGCTGTTAATAAGAAGAAATAAGGTTAGACAATTCCTGGATGATCCACCAAGAAAATATATAAGCTGTTTACAGTTCTCTCACCATGTTGGAGAATACACGTTCTTATAAATATGTGTGGGATGCATTGTTAGAAAGAATACACTGAATTTATGCAACTGAACAATATGAGAAAAAATACTTTTATAGAATGACATTTTTGAAAGACGTCTTTTGGTGCTTGATTAAATAATGCAGGAACCAGTACCAACAGGTAAGTTTAATTGGATCTACTAAAAAATGAAGTCTATGTTGATTATTCACATGCTGCAGGACACTGGGAAACTTACATTCAGTTCTGCGGAGAACAGGAAACTTGAACAGTTCCTGGACAAAACATAGACACAGAAGTGCTATAAATGTGTATTCTTTGCTAAGACAGAAATATCCAAATAAATAGGATAATATTCTGGAGCCAAATAAGCAGGACAATTATGTTGTAAATACACAAACAGACACATATAAGTAGATAGTGTTACAATCAATTGCATAGAAATTTATTGGATTCAGTATAATGACTGTCATGTGTACTCACAAAGAATCAGTCCCTATCCATTTCATATTAATTTTTTTGAACTTCTATCAAAATCTCACATGTGGCCCTAAATGCTTGTTTACTGAGTGACTCATCAACTAATTAATCGGCTTTCTGGAATACCCTTACATTTCAAGAAAGCTGTCCTACGCTGTATATATATATATGTATATACACTGTGTCTTCTTTGGCAAATAAGTTTGTGAGCTAAGAAATTAACATTGTATAAATAGAAGGGCCCAGAAAAGTCACTGGGCTTGAATCACTGAAGCCAGCAGGAGTTTCCCTCAAATTGCAACAGACTTGGGTCATGTCTGTCGTTGGCATGGAGATACAGGGCCTTTAAAACATTAGAAAAGTGAATTTTTATTAAACAAATTATCTCAAGACCTTGAAAACACATACAGTACTTTTTGCTATTTAGTTTTTCTTTTACTGGAAGCAGTAAATGAGAAACATTTCCGGCACAGTTTATTGAATGTGTTTGTACTTAGTGCTCAAAAAGAGTATGCCGCAAGGTAGTCAGGGCCTTTTATAAAATGTTACAGACCTTTTGGGAGCAAAAGTTAAGAGGAAGAAAAAAAAGTCAGAGAGTCAGTGCACATTTCTGTTACTAACATATATGTTGGCCAAGGAAAGCATCACATGCAATTAACAATACACAGCTGTAGTCACACAATGCATCTCATCTGTGCAAGCGTAAAAGTTTATACAGCTGCTGCTAGCTACTCAGGAGTCACAAATGCAAACACATGATTGCATTATGTTTACAAATTTCCTGCAGAACATTCTGCATTTGTATGGATTATATTACGTTCACTCAGAATTTGATGACAAATTACTGTAGATTAATCTCTTCTTAGAAATATGTAGAGCTTTTAACAAAGTGTACATAAACCAAGCTGCTAGTTGTTTCTCATTGTTAATAATGAGTCCTTTTAAAATCCAAATTTTAAAAGTGTTACAAGGCATGCTACTGGGCTTTCATTCATTATACTAATAAAACTCCATAAAGCAGACTGTTGCTGCCAGAGGGTATTGCTCCTTTCTGACAGGTACAGTGACAGACACAAATTTTCTCTCTCTAAATAGTACTATAGATAATATCAACTGAGACAAAGAGAACAAAATGTATGACAATTGTGCAGTCTCCCAGCAAAGAGATTTGTAGCTAGCTACTCAGTATGCTTCCCAGCAAACAGACTATGTTGTCCTATGGCTAAATGGAGGAGTAATATTTTCTTTGAAAATTCAAGGGCATTTGGTTTGTTTTTACTCTACTTGAAAGATTGTTTTGTTAGTTGGTTACAGCTAAACAGGTGTGGGGTCCAGCCTTTTTATTTTTGCCAGCAAAATGACTATTAAATGACCATTTGTTCCAGAACACTAACAATAAAATTTACAGTAAATATCTTAAGCAAACATTTTTCTCAGTTTTTTTTTTTTTTTTTAAATAATAATATCCAGAAATGAACGCAACTCCCTCTCCCTCGCTCAGTACTGGCATTTCTAAGATGCCTTTCCCAGTGATAAAACAGAAAAACCTTGGGACCAGTCCAGTGAAGACAGGCAGGTCTCTTTTTTCCTCTAAAGTTTAATCTGTGGCTTCTAAGACAGAACACCCATTTAGATTTCCCAACAAAGAAAATTAAAAGAAAATATTTTGTTAAAGATGCGAGGCAGCCTAAAGAATATAATGATAGCAGTCTGCAAGTATGTTTCCTAGGCTTTGGCTCATTCCTTGGATCATTCCTAAGACTATTTCCCCTTCTGATGAATTTATGAGAGTTAATCTGGGGTCTTCTAACTGAGTGTTGTAAATACCACAGTGACTTCTGGAAGAGAAAGAAGTTCTTGACCCCAGTTTCTTACAGTCCTTTACATTAGGGGACTTTGTACGTCAGAATTTAGAACTAGATCTAATAATGAAGGCATGAATGGTAGAGTTGATTCCATAGTCTCCCCTCAGTGTATCTCACTGAGCAAACAGCTCGTAGTAAGGACAGAAGTTCTTCATATTGCTTTTTCTAGAGCCATGTAAACTGAAAGCTAATAGCTCACCAAAGAGAAAAAATGCAGGGTCTACTTGCAGATCACCCCAGCTGGGCGTATACAATCTCAGTCTGGCAACAGGACTAGAAGGTTTTAAACCACTATTTGTAATTGAAGAGATCACTATCAGTAGTGTGTTCATGAGAACTCCCTTATCAGAGCCAGATCCAAGATTAAACTAGCTCAGATCTGTTTTCCAAAAGCCACAATAGGCAGATGCCTAAAGAGGTTTAAGAACTGAACAAACATACATGATATTTTCCTCTCCTGTTCTTCCAACCTTCATCTATTTTAAGCTCAGAGGATTTTGTAAACCAGATGGGATTATGCTTGTTTTGTAACTCTCATTAGATTTCCATTCCAGATGTTTTTCTATCCTCACCTTAAGCCCACGTAAACTTTTAGCATCCACACCACCATCTGACAACAAGCTCCATAGGTCAACTATATAATGAGGCTACTACATTGTTTAACTACTCATTTATTTGTCTCTAACTAGCCTTGTTTGATGTCTTCACCATCCTTTATGGAAAAAATGGAGGCTAATCCCTCCCAGGCATCTCTTACATTATTCTTGAGATCTGAGTAATGGAAATTCACATAGTATTTAATATCTTTATGCTGCAGCCAGACTCAAATGACAAGAATGATCACAATTAGAGGGCAGAAATCCATAAAGTTGGAAATTCATCATTTCCTCTGTGAGCAGACTTCAATCCTCTCTGATTAAATTTAAATTACAATAACTCTGCAAACAGCTAAATTGTTCCAGCACCTGATACCCATTCCAGAAAAGAATACTTGAACCCATCTGTTGTACTGAGATGCACCCTTTTAACTTGCAACACTGACCACTAAGGTCAGTTCTAGATTATCTTGTTGTTGCAGGAACTAGTTCTGAATTCGTTTACAATCCACTTTCTCTAAAATTAACCTCAAGCCTTCCAAAAGCTCTCATTCTGTTACTCAATTATAGTTATTGGAACTGGGTTTGTAAGTAACTATATTGTGTCTTAATGCCAGCAGCTCCATTATGTTCCAGATATAATCAAAACTTCTCTCAATATTTTTCCACTGTTTCCATTGTATTTAGCTCTCAGACTCATCAGGTAATTTGAGATTCCAAATTTGGAATTCTACTAGGCAAAGGAAAAAGGAGACTTGCCTGTCTTCACTGGACTGGTCTCAAGGTTTTTCTGTTTTATCACTGGGAAAGGCATCTTAGAAATGCCAGTACTGAGCGAGGGAGAGGGAGGTGCGTTCATTTCTGGATATTATTATTGCCTATTGTTACTAAAATCCAGGGATTTCCCAAGATTATCACATTCAAAATTGAAATAATATCAAAGAGAGTGTTAAGAAAGGATATAAAATCCATGCTTATGTCACAGAATTTCCAGTATTTTTTAATTGAACACTGAGCTAATTAGGGAAAATACTGAGTGGTGCAATTAACCAAATAAATACAAGTGTCAAATGACAATGAATGCTTCACAGGTTGCAATAAAAAGTAAAGTTACAGTGCATTAAAAACTTCATATAGTATGAAACCAAAAATTCTAACAACCATGACCAAGATACCGTAGTCAATGATGTTGCTATACATAACCATAGTGAAACTATTTGAAAAGGACATATGATTTGCAAAAATATACAAGCAAAAAGTTGCTTTTCAGTATGACATCTACTTGCAAGAAAATAAGACTTCAGCAGCAAAAGGAAAATATGAACAAAACCTAAGCACGGCACAAATAAGAATGCTTTCAAAACCTAAACCCTTGTATGCACACAGGTATGATACATGCTTTCTGCCACAACAAAGAAGGATCTGATAACCCCTGGAAAGTGAGTATCTTTTCTTGCATATGCCTGCCTTCCTTTTCCCTTTGTGTGCTCAGTGATAGGTTCCTTTCTTCCTCACCACCTGTTTTTCATAGACATTAAGTAAGCTATGTTGCAGCTTACTAGCAACAGCTAATGTAGGGCTCAAGTGGCTGGAGATACGGTTTTCTGAGAGCTTGACTGCATTTTCTGAGAAGCAGAAGTCCACATTACCAAAAGGAACTTCAGATGGTATTCGGAAACTATGATCACTCAAGGGATATTACGTTTCTGTATGTTCATTCCTATAGCTGAAACTGTCCAGCAAACTTTTAATGGAAACTTCCTTGCTTTTTGCTGAACAGTCCTGTAATAAGCTTAGACAATATTTCACAGAATCACAGAATTTCTAGGTTGGAAGAGACCTAAAGATCATCGAGTCCAACCTCTGACCTAACACTAACAAGTCCTCCTCTAAACCATATCACGAAGCTCTACATCTAAATGTCTTTTAAAGACCTCCAAGGATGGTGACTCAACCACTTCCCTGGGCAGCCTGTTCCAATGCCTAACAACCCTTTCGGTAAAGAAGTTCTTCCTAACATCCAACCTAAAACTCCCCTGGTCCAACTTTAGCCCATTCCCCCTCGTCCTGTCACCAGGCACATGGGAGAACAGACCAACCCCCACCTCGCTACAGCCTCCTTTAAGGTATCTATAGAGAGCAATAAGATCACCCCTGAGCCTCCTCTTCTCCAGGCTGAACAAGCCCAGCTCCCTCAGCCGCTCCTCGTAAGACTTGTTCTCCAGACCCCTCAACAGTTTGGTCGCCCTTCTCTGGACTCGCTCGAGCACCTCCATGGCCTTCTTGTAGCGAGGGGCCCAAAACTGAACACAGTACTTGAGGTGAGGCCTCACCAGAGCCGGGCACAGGGGGACGATCACTTCCCTAGCCCTGCTGGCCACACTGCTTCTTATACAAGCCAGGATGCTGTTGGCCTTCTTGGCCACCTGAGCACACTGCTGGCTCATATTCAGCCGACTATCAACCAATACTCCCAGGTCCTTCTCTGCCAGGCAGCTTTCTAACCACTCATCTCCCAGCCTGAGACAAAACCCTAGAAAATAAACGAATACTGATGGCTCTTATTTTTTTTTTTTTTTTTACTTCTCTTGATTTGCCCTCTTTATTTTTGAGGACATCTGAGAGAAAACAGCAGGAGATTTTCTTAGAACAAATTTTCTGCTCTTAAAATGATAGTGTCCCTAATATTATAAAATAAATTTAAGTAAAATATTTTGTCTCTCTCCAAGATATCTTACAAATACCAGAAACAGAGAGAGAAAAATAAAGAGACAGGGAAAGTTCACCTATAGATTTAAATACCTTCAGATCCTTGTCTGTCTCTAACCATATCCCAGTAGTACTCAGTATCTCTTTGCTTACCAAAAAAACTCAGCAGAAAAGCAGTTGGGGTATACTGCCTTAATCAATAGAGTAATTATTATTATTTTTTAATAGCATATCACCATGAATAATTGAAGAGAAAACAATAACACTCCAGGTCCTTTCTACCTGAGAATGAATAACAAGGCCTTAATGTCACTGTATTTCATAGTAAAACACAGAACAATTAAAATAACTTATACAGTTCAATGTTCTCTTGTTTCTTATTAAGTTTTAATGACATTTTTTTTCTGAATCCTAACATACCTTCCTTCAAAATCTGTCAAGAATTAATAGTTTAAAGGACACAGGATAGCTGCTCAGCACATGTACAAAGGGATCTGTTACCTTAGTAACATGGCTGTATGGCACTTCCTCCAGCTTATGTTTCCAAACATGATTTTCATATGGCAATGCTCACTTATGTATTTTGCTTAGTTATGTTTATTCACCATAGGAAGTTTAAGGCCATGTCTTCATACCAAGTTACACTGCTTTAACTGAAGGTCAGATCTGAAACCAAGTAGGAAATATGTGATTTTACTCATTTCATTTGGGCAGCAACTATTTGGGCTTAGAACAAGTCAGTTAGGAATAGATTTAAATTAAGTTGAAACAAGTTGTCTTTGAAAGGCAATAATAATGTCTCTGGTGTTTGAGTGTAACTAAAGTCTGTGCAAATCCATGTGAAATCCGTAATACATCTTATAGCTCATATATCCTGGGAGAAACCTTCCAATCCCAAGAACAAACATATGCACAAACATAGCTTTTTATGCTGCCAAGCTATCCCTTTTTCGCTGAAAAAAAAAAAAAAAAAAAAAAAAAAAAAAAAAGTTTGTTTGCCTAGTTTTCCTTCACAGTGACTTTTGCCTACAGCATTGCATAATTTCTGCAGCGCTCTAAGACTATTAACTATGCCATACCAAGTTACTACCTAGACTTACAGTACCTAGCATATTGACTTATTAGCCAACAGATATTAAATAATTATTCTGAACTACTGACCATGTAGCTGATTAAACTGATGAAGACATGAAATTTATGCTTTTGAAATATCTTGAAGGGGTGTTCAGCAGTAATGTGCATGTGTTGGACTGGGAGAGAGTCAAAACGAAGTCCAATTTACATGTTGCAAAAAGGGATTGGATGGGTAATGAGATCTGATATCTTTATTGGTATAGGATAGTCATGGCTTTTAATAGATTATCCTAGTGTCCATATAGATATTTACAAAGACATTGATTTCCCACGTTTTTGTCCCAGTGCTCCATCCTATTCCCTAATGCTGATGGGCAGAATGAGAAGCCAACCCTCATCAATGCAGCTGATACATAAATCAACAGCATGGCAAAAACACTCCACATCCAACTTCAAGACTCTGCCACTGCTGCAAAGGCTGACACAAACATATCTGACATTCCATTGCTCTTTGGATGGAATTGCTATAGCCACTTGCAATCTTGTGATACTTACTGCCTTCGACTAAAAAATAGAGGCTGGCTCATTTCTGGCCGTTAAGCTATGATTCTTGAGAAGCCAGGCTCTTAAAATCTTGGAAATTGAGGGTATGGTGGGTATTGGAATTGGAGCAGAGAAGAAAGGAAATCTATATAATGCAGAAAAAAAAATTGTTCAGTCTGCAATGTAACGTCCTATTTTTAAAACAACTCCATATTAAATGTGGCTACGATCAGCATACCATTAGGATCTATTTCAAAAATATTACAAAGTCTGAATTGTCTGCCTTTGCACTGACCAGGATGCTGGCAATCAGGAGTAATTTCATATAGCAGCAAGTTTTGTTTTGAGAAAATCACACACAAAACAAGCAGTTTTTTTTTTTTTTTTTTTGAATCATTCTCCTTTAGAATAAAAATTAACAAGAATATTTAAAAAAATATCCCATAAAATACATGGCAGCAAAAATTGAAGAATAACATATTTTCCATAATGTTGCAGGTTTCATTTATTTATTTATTTATTTACCACTTCACATGTGAAACTAAATACTGTGGGAACAGGGGCAAAATTGAACATTCACAGAACAACAGAAACCATGCAACTAAGTCAATTACTATATACTCAAATTCAAACAAGTAGAAAAGTAAACCTAGTTACTTCTCTTTGGAAGCAGCTGATTTCACTTAACATGGAGAGAAAAATTATCATTAGGAGTACAAATAATGAGTGTGTTCTTCTGCTGCATGCATGTAAATCCTGAAAAGTACCCTTTCATTCCACATACTCTATTACAGCTCCAGTCTAGCTGAGAATATTCCTAAGTCTAATGGGTTAAATGCTTATTATACCACTGTCTTATTTGTAATATAAGGTACCTACTACAAGCCTACTCTTCATGCAAAATTGCCAATTTATAGCAATATTCCTTGTTTAGAAAACAAGGCTATCCAAACACTATAATTACAATATGCACCAGCAGGCATTAATGCACAGACTCTAGATACATTCGTCAAATAGAGTTTTTTTCTCTTTGCCTTCTTCTCAGGGTACTTTTAAGTTCAGGGACAGAGAACATGTCTTCATTAGAAACATTAACATTCACAGGCTGTAGTAAATTTTGACAGTGAAAAGGTCTCTGTAACCTTTAGTTGTGCAGAAATTTACTTCCCAAGAAAATTACAGCTGGCACTGTCTTAATTAATGCTAGCTTTCTTTTCTGAAAATTGTGGGCTTGTCAGTAAAAAAGGCAGAAAAACCTGAGTTTAAAAGACTGGACACAAAAGACGTGTAGAAATAAAGCCTTGCAAAATTTCATAATATTGTTCTGTTTTTGTTCTACAGTATGGAGATGAAAAGATATAATATTTGATTTTGCCAAATGGAGCAACATATATGTAATATAGAAATGATTTGCATTTTCTCTTTTGTCTTCAAGTTTTGTCATATAAAGAGTGCTTTTTTTTTTTTTTTTTTTTTTTTTTTTTTTTTTAAGCCATTCTGTTTTAAAAGCAATAGGTCAAATATTATCTATATCTCAAAGGGGAGGGGAATAAAGTATGACTTTTTTTTTTAGCTTTTCTCTAAATGCTCCTATAAGTCATAGCTAAATTGCAGCAGTGTTTTTCACATGATTTTTAATTACTTGACATCTTTTTCTGATTTTTAGAATGATTTTAGTATTAATGTACAAATGTATTTCTTAATATTTACCTACATGTCTCAGAGTTATGTTTTGATAGTATAAATACTTTTTTTTTTTTTTTTTACTGTTTCCGTATTAGTGGTCATATTCTCATACCCTCAGATTCTCTTTTGAAAGCAATTTCCAGCAGAATTGTGCAGTTCCCAGCTCTATCACTGGATGCAATAACATTCCAGCTCCACAGAAGACTCTTACTTATTACCAAGACATGACACCACTTTGGCACTACAAGAAGAACCAATACTGCATGTCAGCTGTTAAAAACATTTTATGCAAGTTTCTACAAGCACTTTAAATTAAGGTGCCCTGTATAAATGGTTTATTCATGTTTATGAAATGATTAGTTGGTGCCACTACATCCTTTAATAACTTAGGCATGTTATAAAATGCATCATCAATAAATCCTTAAAATGCTACCACAGCAAAGTGATAAGCTGCTACAACAGTATTTAAAGACATATGTATTGTTCCAATAGTTTGTCTGCTGTTTCAATGCATACTTTCAAGTTGTTTTTTTTTTTTTACAAGCATGTTATTGAGTGCTGTAAAAATAAAAAAATATTTATATCACCTTAATTTAAAGTGTTACTATGTTTTCATAACTTTAATGCACAAGCCACAGAGACCAAGCAAGCGTCAAAAGTACAGAAGTGTAACAGAAGAATCAGAAGAAGAACAGAAAAAGAAGAAGAACAGAAGAAGAACAGAAAAATCTCTATTTTAGAGACAAATCTCTGTATTATCTCCCTGAGACAGAAAAATTCATAGCATTTCCCAGACACAGGGGCTGTGTTATTGAGGTTTGAACCACTAACCATTTAAGAAATTGCCAAGAATGGGGGGCCAGGGGGAAAGCAGGCACCTAAAATCTGAAGACATGAAAAAATGTCACACACAAAATCTTTTGACTGTTTATATAGCACTTGGCAATTTTACTGAAATATCAAAATCCCAGTGTGGACTATAGAGCCCATATGGACAAATATAGGATTAGGGCCTCTCTTTGCTACTTCCCATAGTGGAATATGAACAGAATAACGTTATGGACAAATATTAAGAAAGTCATAAAGCACGTGTTGACTGGAACATTAGTTTATGCATTTATCTGCTTCTCAGATTAAACACAATAAACATGAAGTCTTAGGCAATATTCCAAAAAGGAATGTAACCTCAGGAAGAGAAAGCCAAGTTCATTGCTTAAAAATGGTATGCTAGTAACTTCAAGAACATAGCAAGTGAGGGGGTCTAAGCATATACTTAGCCAAGAAATGCAGTCAAATTTTCCTTGCCTATTGTCAAATTAATTGAACTACTTACATAAGTGAGGAGACTTCAAAGCACTTCCAGATACTGGCTCCAAATCTTAGGATTTCCATTCCTTTCTGTGATCCCCTGTGACCTTCAATCATTTATTTACAGACGGACAATGATGTGGCTTTGTTTCAACATATGGAAAGGCAGGAACATGGATATTTGATAAGGCCAAGGAGACCCAGCATGACGAAAAAAACATTTTATCCTTGAAGGGAAAAAGCTAAAAGCCAGCCCCTAGTGAAACACGCTGTATATTTACTCCTCATGTAGAGGACAGCCTCATTCATATAGTTCACACATTCTCACCTCTGGAACAGGGTAAAGCACTATCAGTCTCTGAGGAGGCTGCTGTCAGAGCTCAGTGTACACATATCAACTTCATTTAGCATGATTCTGCCATCTGTGCTGGTCTGAACAACAACCAGCATGATCACACCATCTTTTTGCCTCCTGCACAGTGGTTACTGAGCTCAAGCAGGAATTGTTTGAGGGGCATAAACACAAACGTTGCTCTGCTCCTTTCTACTCTCCCAGAAGTCCACCAAAAATGTGCAAGCACAAACATGTTTCCTACAATCTTAGCTGGAGGGATGCAAACTCCTCCTCTAAGTCTCTCCCAGTGCATGCCTTAATTTGTGCTGCATGGCCAAGTGCAAGGCCAAGCTTTAGGTCACAGAGGAGCTGTACTAAGTGGTCAGTACTGGTGTGCTTCTCTTCCTTTCCACAACAGCTATTCCTCATTGGATGTGATTGATCATAAACATACTAAACTGTTGAATATTCATCTTTTAACACATTGGTTACATAAAGTAACTCTCAGCAATTAGCATTCCTGAATTTGTCTTCTGCAAATTTATTTTCTCAAATAATTTTTTTGCATGATTTATTAAAAAATAAAGCCAAACACTTGGTTCTTAGATCCTGACCCTCTAATCACTCACATATGTGCCCATCTCTCGCATGTGCTCTTTGAGACTCCAGTAGTCTCAAATTGTGATTTATCTTGTATAACTAATGCTTCTAGGTTTTTTGGTGCTGACAGTATGATTTTTCACTTACTTTCCTGTCAATTTCCAAGTACTGCATAGATATCTCTTCTATCTTTCTTCCTTGTAATAAGAAGTTGTAATAGAAGTTGTAAACTTGGAGGTCTCTTCCAACTTAGATAATTTTGTTATTCTGTGAAAATTAAGACCACAGATACTGTAAAGATATTTGTATTTTCCAGAGCAATCTGTAATTTGCCTGTTTATAAATAATTATTCCATTCCTTCAAATAATTTACTGTTCTGGTTGACCTTTGAGACCAAGATAACCTAACCCATAACCTAACTAAAAATTATTCCACTTAGACAGCCTATATTACACAGCATTTCAGCACTGATCTTTTAACATTTCTGAGCTAGTATAAGTCCAAGATGGAAGTAAACCATGCCTGGCTGATAACTTGGATCCATGATTTAAACACCATTTTTTCATCCCAACCCTCAAAGTATACTCAGGTTGAATAGATACATATTTCCATTACACCTCACTTGTGTATTCATTGTCCACAGAATAGAGGAGGCTATGGTTGATAATTATTTCTTTGGTCTTACCTCTTATTTGTCCCACTCATCCTGTGGGAGAGCTCTGTGAGCTTCTGTAGTTCCCTTTCTCTGTCCTCTCCTCTGAATCCGTCCTTGTGGCTCCAATCCTACTTCTCCATTTCCAAGAGAAAGGAACTGGCAGTCCTTAAAAAGCTGGAATGCACTGACAATTATTATGTTCTGCGTTAGAAGCAAGAGCTTTAAAATGTATTTTCTCCCACATACATTATTCTTAAAGCACAACATGATTTTTAGACTCTCTCCTTATTTGTTTATTTTTAGCACATATCAAAACACAGCAGTTCTCCCTCCATGACATATTTGACAAAGTTACAGAGACTTTCCAGGCCACCTCAAAGCAGAGATTAATCCAAACAATTTAAACCTCTCACTGTTCCACAGGAGGATGGCATTCGATTGGGTTATTTAGGGAGGACAAAATGTTTTTGTTGATGAGAGAGATGAAATCCTTAGAGAGTGAAATCAATCTTATGTAGAAACCCTGGAGCATTGATCTTGGTGTACATTGACAATTTCTGGTTGTTTAGCTATTTGGAATGACCACACAAAATGAGTAAGTTGTTATAGTTTTAAGGTTTGGGTATTTATTGGCAACCCCAGTGCTCATATGATTAATCACACATTCAGACTGTGAGCTCAGTGGAAATTGACTGCAACGCAGCAGAAACAAAGTTTTCTGTTATCATTGTGTAATAAATTGAAGCTATATCCCTAAGCAGATTTGTCTTCAAGTTTCCAATTTGCCTTGTTAAAAGTGTTGTTTATACAGTAGTTAGCAAAAATGCAAGTAATTACACACAGAATTCATTCTAAGTGATTCTGTATACATTTTTTTCTCTTTATTGGTTTTCTATCTTCATTATCCAATATTCTGTTATACCTAAGCATAAACTGCATTCAGGAAAAATCAAAAAAATAGATGGGCCATAAAGCAAGCACTTGCTTTTATTGAGGGCAGCATTTCTTGGATATAATGCTACAAGACAAAGCCTTCTGAACAAACTGATCCAAATGCAAACATCCTTTAATAAACCATTTTTCCCTTTGTAGTTGTACTCTCTGATGCTTACCAGTGAGAAGTAGAACAGAAGGACAAGCATTTTGGTTTACATGTTGTATTTCATTTAACAAAATAATATTTATGTAGAAAGTTTGAACGAACATTCTTTCAAACACTGCTAGGCTTTCACAAACGCTTTTTGCATTGTAAGAATGTCTGTTCCATTTACCAAAAAACATATGGAAAAATAAAAATATAGCTATAATTGGAAATTGGAGAGTGATTTAGGGAATGCAAATACTGAGATAATATATTTAAAATGAGAAGTGCCAGGTAGAGAAATGTACAGAGTCTGCAAAGGAAGGAGCTACTCCAGCTATGGCGCTGGTAGAGACCTGTGCTGCCAAAGACTGATAATGCTTTATAGCCTTTCACACTTGCCAGTGGGATCTCACTATAACCTCAAAGAAGCAGTTGCTAGGATGTACTTACTCAAGATAAGAGCAAAACTGTGGAGCAGAAAAGGTAAACCCTGGAAGGCTGGCCTTGTGCTTCCCTAGAGAGGCTTACATACTCGTAATGTAGAGAAACTATATCCAGATCAGGAGAGACCTAATTACAGAGCTCAGAGATGTTAATGACACACAGAAATTTACATGCAGCTGAAACTACGAATATCTCTATGCCAGCAGTCATATCTCTACAGGACTGACTTCTGAACCAATGTGCTGTAATCTGGGAGCTTTTTCTCTAAGGTGGAGCCTTTCAAATAGTCAGAGACATTCATTTTTTAAGTGAACAATACTCACCATAAGCCTTTTCTAAATTTTTATTGAACAGGACCTTTTTATTTTATTTTTTTTTTAGTTTTTCTCTATTTGTAATTCATTCTCCTATGCCACCTCTGAAAAGGGCTTGCAACAATAATTCTTCACATTTGTCCTTCCATCTTTTGATGTCAAAATCCTGTATCTGATTTGGACATAGTAATCTCTAAAGCAATGAATACCCTTTTTAATTTACTGACACCTTTTAAAGACAAAATTTATGAATGATTTTTCTTAGGTTTCATATTAAAAACCTATTTCATAAAAAAACCTATTTCATTAGAAACCTATTCTTTTTTTTTGTTTGTTTTGTTTTGTTTTTAATGCTTATATTTATTTTGCCAATTTGTGTAACACTGTGGTTGCTTAGTTGACTGACTTTTATGTTCCTTGTTTCTCTTTAGCTTCAGGAAAATATCCCTATATCTTTACCTGTAGTGGAGATAAGGAGTTGTCACAGCTGCTGTCCATGCACTCCTCAAACCAGAGAGTACTGTAATAAATCCTGTTTTATTTTATGGACAAATAAATGCTGAGGTAAAATATTCGAGGACCGTTGCTTGAATACTTGCCATAGCAGTGCTACTGTAATAACCACTATGACATTAATTTACTGCAATGTGCCGTAGGAAGAAGGAAGAAGGAGGGAGAAGGGCATTAAAAGAGAAAAATTACTCTTCTTCGGATTTATTGGGATTGGCCTTCCTCATTTTCAGCCATCATTAGTTGATTAGGTGCTGATGACAGTATGGACAAGTGTGCTAGAATAGTTGGCTAAGAAAAGCCCTAAAGGTACTCTGTTAATTGAGATGATGTTCATATTGTACTTACTGAACATAACTGCAGACAGTGAAATAAGAGCTTAAGTGTTGTGCAACAGACCACATGAACGTTCACTCATTATTAGTCTGTAAAGGGGTGAAAACACTGTATATAGGTTACTGTTACTACAGAAAAAGAGATAATATTAAAAACTGGAGTAGACTTGTCTTTTATACAGCCTTCTGGGAGGTGTTTAGAAACCTGCCTAGTGTTCCATAGTTCCATTAGGGAGACGTTGCTTTATCAAGGGAGCTGAAAATTTACTTATATCTTCATCTTCTAAGAGGTATGCACCTGAACATGACAAAATAACGAGATTTGCTTACTCACTAGAAGCTTACATGTTATTGATACTCTCAGTGCTTATATTCCACCTACTTTAAATTTTAAGGTAATTTAGAGAAAATGGCAAAGAAATGCCACTATACTTCATTCGATCTTGTTTGTGAAATGTCAGCATTATACAGGAAGAAAGAAATGTATGCATCTCTACATAGAACCTGCAAAGCAATAGATAATTGGATTCAACAGTAACGTTTTGGTAACAATCAGAATGCTATATTACCAATAGCTGCATGACATTAAATAATTTCATATGGATATTAGTCTGTTTCTTGCTGTGGCCAGGGTGAATTTCAAACTCAGTGCCTAGACAATCACAATTAAAAAGCTCTTTGAGCTTCAGAATAGGATGCAGAATAAATGCAGCTTTTATTACAGACAGAAATTATTCTTATTCATGAAATTCTAGTATCAATTTTGTTAAAAAGAAGTATTTGTATTTATTAATGTAGTACAGTAGATCACCGGGGCCTGATTTTAAACACTCAGACTTTGACATGGTGAATGGCAGAACCTTGCTTTCCTGACCCAAACAGGAACTTACTTCCTTTGGTCATTCATGAGCTAGGAATTTCTTCTCACTGTATCAAGATGCAGTAAGAAAAATCAGTAAACTAAGAATACTAAGAAGCATGAATCAAAAAATTGCACAGAACTTTATAGTATGCATATTAGGAACAGAGTACAGGGGGCCAGAAAAACACAAAACCCACATGATTTCTGACTTAACTTGTGCTTTAAGTGCTTTAACTACATAGTCAAATCAGTAATTACATACCTTCGTTGCGAATGGTCTCTAGTACGGTTTTCTTATGGGATGCCATTAGCATTCAACAGCTTCTTCTGCCATCAGATTCTTTTTACAGTAAATATGGATCTATCTTTAATGCCCAATGAGATAATAAATGGCATCTCCTTCTTTCAGGCATCCGTGACTTTGGCATTCAGCTCACTGGGTAGCGATTGATCACGTTATTGGGTATCTAGATACAATGCGATTTCTTAGAGATATGGTTTAGTGGAGGACTTGTTAGTGTTAGGTCAGAGGTTGGACTCAATGATCTTGAGGTCTCTTCCAACCTAGATAATTCTGTGACTCTGTGAATGTAGCAGCATCTCTAGCAAAAGGCTTTGAAACTTAAGAAAGTAGTCTTAGGGAGCCACAAGAAAAATGGAGAATATTTGAAGAGTTAAGATAAGAATCAAGACATCCAAAAGAAAGATGAGATTCAGGATCAAAGACACGTAATACTCTCAAAAATGTTAGTGTAAAAATACCCCTTTAAAATAGTCATCCAAGTAAGCACTAACAAGATCAAGCTTTTGCAGTTTGTATTGCCTGGTTCCAAAATCATTGTGATTTTGGATTCTTGTGTTACTGTCATAGCAGTGACAGAGAACAGATCTGTTAAAAGTGTGCTTTACCAAGTCCTATCAACTAGAAGAGTGACATTTGAGAGGTTTTAGAGATACTGTTTCCTATTGCTACCTCAGAGGGATGAAACAAGGAACAGACCTAGAAGACCCAAGCATTTACATTTTCACCAGGTCTTGTAGTTGGCCAGGCACAATGCTGTTCATTGTATGCACTCAAATTTAACTTCATCTATGCAACAGATGTACACCATCAGAGTTTTGCAAACAACCAGGTGCCTTAGGAGTGATGAAATTCAAACTGAATTTCTTGCAATGCAATGTAAGATGGTATACATCCATTTGATATGGTTGGCCACTTTTTCCCCATGCTATCGTTGATATCAAGGGAAAGATGAGATTTATTCCACCTCATAGAGTGTGACCACAGTGTTTCAACACTTCCAAAATCTTCTTACATGTTACTCTCATCCAAGATGACCACCACTTCCTAATGCTCCTGAGCAATGGGAACTCAGCTTCCCTGCCCTGTTATCGCTCCTGGAAAAAAATGAGGCCAGTCTCTGTGATCATAGTCTCCTAAACCCTGCTTAAGGACAGCTGAAGGAACAGAAAAGTATAGAAAAGGAAATGGTATTATGGGAATTTATAGGTAGACAGAAATTGTAGCAGGAAGAAAACAGTGAAAGCATTATTGGTATAATGTCTATATGTCTATAGGGAGACATACTCAGATATCAGACTACAGAGGAGAAGCTATTAAAGTGATGTAAATCCAAAATTATAAGAAAAATACATCATTGTGTTTCTAAAACCGTATCTTGCTGAGTTGTAGAATCTTCTAAACTAAAACAAGTTGCGTCTCTGATGGCACTCCCATACAGCCTAGGGAGATTAGCAGCTTTTGATAGATTTTTATTTTTTGGCAGTGTTCATATTTTGTGAAAAAAATAACATTGCCCTTTTTAATATACCTCTTTGCTATATCTGTCTTCACTGACTTTTCTGAGAGACCAACCGACTGGGTGTCTGCTACCTTTCAGAGCATCATTGGCTTCTATTTTCTTGTTTTGTTTCATTTTTTTGTTTTGTTTTTCTATCTACTCTTACTCTCCATTAAGTATTTCTAGGCTCACTAGAACACCACACCTTTAGGCAATATCTTGAGCAGCTGCTATAAAAACTGATAGTGTTTCACAATGTTCATCATTCCCATAGCACTTTTCCAACTACTAACCCAGTAAATCTTTTTAATACTGCAACATATTTTTATTTTTATTTTTTTTTTTAAATAAGCAGGATATACAGACCATGAACTTGGAACAGGAACATGAGTGTGGTATTTTTTTCTTAATTTCCTTTCATGATCACTACGTATAAATAGCTGTGACTTCAGAAGATCAAATAATTAATTGTTAATAACATTTGTTAATTTAGCTCATTTTTTCCCCTCATAGGTAGTTTATCCACAGATCCTGAAGTCTGTCACACATTCTCAGTTTCTAAGCGTTTATGATTTTGTTTGGGAGAACAATTCTTGGCATATTGTTGGTTCAGAAATTGTTCATTAGGAGAATTTTCTATTTATGCAGTTCATTGAATCACCTATTGCTATGGCTTTACACTAGGCAGCAGCATGCCTCAGTGGCTTTATGCTTTCCATTCCAACTGCTCATTCTTCTGCGAAAGCCAAGGTTATCCTTGAAGAGCCATGCAGTGAACAAAATCAGTGACCCAATCTGTCTGAGGAGACAGTGACGTATAGAAGAGGATACTGGGGTTTATGGTAATTTCTGGGTAGCGTTGACAAAAAACTGCAGCAGGAATGAAGTGAATGGAGTATTGATAGAGACAAGCTGGTGGAAGAAAAAAGAGGGCATTTCAGCTGGGTACATTTTCTGACTTAGCCTACCACACAACTTCCCAAGAACCAATGCTGGCAAATCCCAGGAAGAAGTCCAGATATCTTTACAATAGTCCAGATATCTTTACAATATCTGAATGAACTATGCAAAGTTTTGAAAGGGACTGATGTAGTACATACACTATTTTAAGATTTTTTTTCATTTCTCAGTCAGTTTTATAATGGAAGTTATCTTTTAGGAGCTGACTGTTTACAATATGAAAATTGCATTGCTTCTAATGTGCTGAATGTTTCATTTAGCAGCTATACCATTCTTTTCTTTGAAACTTAACTTCCCTTGGTAAGGGTTATGAGGAAGAATTTCTAGTCCTCTGGACTTACTCCTGAATGAGTTAGGCCTGCTCTTTAGATGTCCTGTCTCACTCCAGTGACTGTTCAGCTGTTCTGTGCCCCCAGCTGCAGGATTCTGCAAAAACATAAAGGGATGAAGATAATCTTTTTTTTCCTTTGGCTTACCAAGTGTATATCCACACTGCATCATTCAGCACAGGGGTACTGGTTATATCACGGTAAGCTGGTTAGCAGCATGCAGCACCCCAAAAGGCCAACATGTTTTTAGAATCTGACCCAACTTGTTTAGAAAAGTAGCATAAATATTTCTGTAATGTAATGAAAACATAACCTGGGGCTCACAGAACAGAAGGTAGAAAGGCTAGAATGGACGTGCTTATGCCAGCTGGAGCTCCTTAGCAGAGGAATTCTCAGAGAATTTTGTTGGGGACCAGTTATGCAGGTATAGTTAGTTTTCTATTACTTCTGTGGTGAATCTGTTTAGAGAATCACCTTCTGCTTAATGAGATTTTTATTTAGAAATTCTTAAAGTACATTTATATAATTCACAAGAACCTGTGATGGAAAATGGTTGGGGCCACCCAAACCATTAGTTTGGGTTTGGATACGTTTGAACATTAGTTTGAACATGTTAGACATACTCAATAAAAAAACTGAACCAATGTAAGTACTCAGCTTAGAAACCAGGAAGATGCTCAAGAATGTGCAGCAAGGTTTGTACAACCAAAAAAAACTTCTTTGTGCATGCTGCTAAAATAGATTGCAGTTGCAATGCAGCAAACTAAAAAAAAAAAAAAAAAAAAAAATCAAAATAAAGAGCGACACTAGAGCAAAATAAATACATAAATAACCAGTTTCAGTATATGCATAGTCATATTGTAAGAGGAAAACCTGTGAACTGTAGGAACTAGAGATTAAAAAAGAAATAGAATGAAGCAAGGGTTTCTGTTATAAATCACAACTACCTCTTTGCTCTGGACTCATGGAAGGAGCACTTCAATTTACTGCCTAGCTCATGTTACATATGGCCACAAGGTTCAGCAGGACACAAAGTGAAATCAGAGCAGAGTTTGCCGCAGCATCTTGTTGGGTTACCTTAGCAATCTTCCCTCTTTCTGTCAAATGTCCTGCCATGGCTGTCACTCAGACAATCCTGAAGGACAGTCAAGACATTGCACAGCCTGTTTTTGACATGATATCAAATATTCATTTAGATGGGTCAAGAACTATGTTCTCTTAAATCTAAGAAAAACTTAGGAGGTGAAGTGGCAGTGGAGGCTGCACAAGTGCAGATGTGCCTTATGGCATGTCTAGGTTGTCAGGTGCAGACAGCTGCATCCCAGCTGTGGTTGCCTGTGTAGCCACACAGCTGGAAACATATCAATAGCACTTTGGAAGCTGCATGATCACACTAGGATAAGACTGAAACAAAAGCATGGCAGACCTGGCTGTGGGATGTGCCTAACACAACTGGGTGAATACATTCCTGTGCTCCAAAATGGCAAAATGGATAACTGCCTTGCTGAATTGGGGCTAAAATCTGGACTCTTCTAGTGAAAAAAGAACTTAATAAAAAGCATTTGCTTTAGGGAACCAGTGACATGCAGACACAAAGTAATGAGCACCTATGATAGGAATAATTAAAATGTTACCCAAAAAAAAAAAAAAAAAAAAAAAAAACAAAGGAAAAGGAAACAGAAAACAGAATGAAGGAGGAAAAAAAGCCAAAATAATTATAATCTTGGGGTAATAAACATTTACCAAGTAAATAAAAGAAGTTTCTGAAAGCCTCCATTAACAAAAATCTAAACCCTCTGGTGTTCATTCTCAGGGGAAACATTTGAAACAGGAGCACTCAGGAGAATGCAACTGATAAAAAGGAAAATATTCTGATCTCCTGGCTATACAACGTGCTATGTGTAGATTTTTATTTTTTTTTTTAAACAGGAAACTTATATCAATTGCTTCATGATGCTCAGATACCACAGTAATAAGAATGTTGTAGATATCACACCAAAGCCCAGAAAATTCAAGGTAACGTGGATGGTCCACACTTAATGTATCTATTATGCTCTTAACTATTAATAGCTATGTCTAACACCTACACTGCAGCTCAGGAAATACTTTCAGAAGTAACATCATGAACCTGTACTCAAAGGGAATGTTCATACAGGCTAGATCATTTTATGACTCTAAGGACAAAGAATTATATACTGCTGTGCTTTAGTTCTGAAGATCAAATAAAGGAAATCAAAGAAGGTGGTCTGATTTTTTTTTTTAACCTCTTCCCTTTTTCCTCCTTGTTTTAGTATTTTCTTACAAAAATTGAACTTGTCTTTTGCAGCACTACAGCATGCATGATCTTGAGTTGCAAAACTACTATGAACTCCAGACATCTTCAAAGTAAAAGGTGAAAAGGCTGAACTGCAGTTCAGATTAGAAAGATGAGCCTATCTTATTTTATTTAAAGTACACGAAAATGCTACAATATTATCATTATTTTATCCACCAGCCTGAATTAATGCAGTCTTAGCATTATCTACAATGAACCTTCTTTTGCAGAATTTACATGTATATACATGCCCTGCTATATATGCAACAAACTAAAACCTGCGTTCTTACTTGTGTAGCACCTGCGTTAAGCCAGACTATGGTTTAAAAGCAACTGTAAACTTGGATCCAAATGTGGAAGATTTTCTTTCTGAAAAGTCTTCATCTTCTTGGGTGCAGACTGCCCTGGAGAAAGAGTTTAAAGCAGAGGAGCCATGCATTTCCTCAGAGCTCCACTCCCTAACTACAAAAGCTATGCAAATGATACATATCTTAATTAAAGTAACAACAATAAAATTATTTTTTTTTTTTTTTTTCCTTTTTTTAAACAATAAGATTAGGATGCCTACTTGGATCTTCCAACACCCAGAAGAACTTTATATTGTGGCATAATTATTATTTTTCAGAAGACTGAGAAATGTACTGGTAACCTCCCCTAGATAAAAGGATATGATCTTGAAAAAATATAGAAGGCTCATCCAGTTTCCATACTGTCTCTTAAGCCTTTTAGGAAGTGAGCAGGTGTCTAATATCAAACTCACATGAGATGTCAAACAAAATATCAAGCCCTATCCTAGTTTTTACATATATATTTTGGTCCAGACCTTTAGGCAGTGCTGTTTCTGTATTCTCTTGAAGTAGGAGAACGAGTTTTTTTGTTTATATATACATATATATATATATATATATATATTTATACACGCAAATAAGATGCTGCAGGCTGTGATAGGCTATCTGTATTTCTTCATTTTCTTGAAATGTTTGCCAGGAGGTTATAGCTACGCCATGTGATGTGGCAGTTGCTAATGTACTGTAACTATATTCTCCTGATGAATGGCAGAGTAAACAGGTATATAAAATATGCATAAATGTCAGTGCATCCGTTAGTACTTCCCTAACACTACACGAAAATTCAATCCTTTCTGCTAAAATTTTCTACCATTTTTTGTCTGCCATGAATATACATATAAACCAAGTGTATAAACAATTTAATACATTTAAAGCAGCTAAAT
>NC_139053.1:837500-895000 GCF_965140915.1 Aythya marila | reverse complement strand
CCAAATCAGACAAGATTCTGCCTGGAAGAATCAGCAGTACTTCAGTAAACATATATATTTTTCTCCAATGTAAATTCAGTGATTTAAGGAATTCATAGTATACTTGCTGCTTAATTTCCTGGGAAGTTATGTTTCTGCCATTGCTCCAGATCCCTGACTATTTTCTATGCATTCCTGAAGCAAGTGGGAGCTCTATTTTGAATCTCAATGGAGCTATAATGAAAAAATAAGGGAAGGCTGCCTGTTTTAAAATGCAAATGAATTTTTCAAAATTTTTACTATTTTTCTATTTTAGAAACTACAAGGGAGTTCTGAAAATGTTTATCAGCAACATGTAAGGGTGCCACTCCATGACCATCTGAAAAATGAAATAGAAATTGAAAAACATAGTGTGGATTAAAATGTTCCTTCCTTTTGGAGCAAATCCACGCTTCCTTTTTAGTGACTAATTCCTGATTTTTATATCACACATCACTTTTGAGTAAATGCCAAAAAAGAGGCAAAAGCTCTTTAGTCAATTGAAAGTTTTATACTGCAGTTTTAAATCGTGGGTTGACAGGAAACCTGGTTTTATTTTTTTTCTTTTATATGTTACATTAAGAAAATAAAATGTTTCTTACAAAATCAGCTACTTTAACGGAATGTTCATTCCCACATCCAGGTAATTTGTCTGTTTTAGGGACAGTTGGGGGATGTACTTTATATTATATGGCTGAGTTGAGCTCCTTTCAAAAACATATGGTAGCCATAGCAAGAATCACCAGCTACCTTGGTATTTCCTCCCTCACACTGGCCTCCATCGTGCTAGATACTGATTGTTCTCATTTCCAATTAGCTTCAGAGTGAAGGCACTCAGTATCTTACAGATTTAGCTCAGTATGCAGGCAAGAGGTTCCTGTTCATACAGCCTCACTTGGTCCTCTTATGAGAATAAGGACTGCTTACACAAGGTAGGAGACAGAGCCACACCCTTAAAGAGCAATTATGCCTCCCCCAGGTTGCAAGAACCCTCCTATGGGGTACAAGAGCTAGCAAACTTGTTGATGGCATTTTAACGGGTTGTGTCTAAAGCTCTTTGATGAATAGGTGTTGACATTGCTAAACAAAGCTATTACCAGCAGATTACATCCAGCAACCTGGACGACTTCAGGAGAAGGGCAAAGTAGCCCCTTGGACTTGCTGTATATCCCAATTACTAAACAAAAGACTAAAACACAGGGTCATGGATAAAAGTGAATAAATGTTACTGAATTCTTATCTTAAACACATTTAAGCTTAAAGCTATTTGACGGAGGATTTAAGAGCATGTATGCTTTATGAAGCTGTGGCTACCTGCTTCATTCTCTTGCTCTTATTTTTGCTTTTATCCTTTTAGTCTTGAAGAAGCCTAATTAGAAGCCTGAACAGGGCTCTCTCGCCCTGCCCTTAAATCAGTAATTGGCTTCAGCGCAGAGACTGTCAGGAAATTAACACATCACAACATGACAGCTGTTAATTTTTTCTCCTTATTTGTCATATGAATCACTGCTGATTTGCCAGAGCGCATAACAAATTAGTGGTCTGTAATCAGTGGCCTCTCTCTTGTGTACAGCATCTACTTGTTTTTCCCCTTTTCTCCAGAAGTCCATTACTTCACTGCTTCAGCAGGAATGACTGTTGCTAGGTGTGTCACTGTCAATAAATCAGAATAAGCAAATGCTAAAAGCGCAAGAAGCTCTTTAAACTTTGATGAAGGCTTTTAGTTACATTTTTAAACTTACACTTGGAACTGTTTTTTTTGTTTGTTTGTTGTTTTTTTTTTTTTTTTTTCAATTTGTCACTCCCTGGCATAATATACTGTCAAGTCTACTTGTATAGTCTTAGGGCCTGCATCCTTCACAATGTAGAGTTGAAAATATGATTTGCAAAGATTAAAAGAAGATATTTTTTGTGAAGATAATTCTTAAAACTGCAAAACCAATAAATAACAACTAGACACAATGCGCAATGTCATTTTCTTGTTGCCTTGAGTAATATTTATGTCTAATAAACCCTATATAATATGACTTGGTGTGCTTCTTACACCAACAGAATGATATACATTAAAAAACAAACAAACAAACAAAAACTTAAGTCTAAAATACAAAGCAACAACAACAAAAAGGCAAAATTTGAAAAAAAAGTAAGTTAAATTCTAGCCAGCTGGAATGAGGTAAAATACTATCCGAGCATTTCTGCCCCCTCTTTTTTTCTAGTTTGTGTGTTTCAGAAATGACAACATATATGACAAAGGCTACGAGAATAGGTTACAATACTGCAACAGTCAGAACACTGTATCTGAGCTATGCTGAGAACTGCTGTTCAAATGCCAGTTTAGGACAGCTAAACTATTGGTTGGTGCTCTCATCAAATTGCAAACACTTTGGAAATATGAAGTGGAAAAATAGAACCCTAAGTTATCTGAAATACTTAACTAAATTAACTAGGATGCAAGATACTGAATACGTAACGGGTCTAGTCAAAATAAAACCAGGAATATGACATTTTTTTAGCTAAAGAAAGTGGTAGAGACTCTATGCTAAATTTCCTAATTTGTATTGAAATATGCTTGAAACATGCTTCCCAATTTGTATCGAAACATGCTTAAAGTTCAAGTTTTCTGTAACTTTTAAGTGTTCATTGAATAGATAATTTCCTTATGATATAACCTGAAAAAGCAAGATAGTTAAAAGCAAGGCCAATGGAAAATGTGGGATCCTATAATCTAATGTAAAATGCTGCGCAATAATGCACAATACATACAGACTATTTTAAGATTCAAACACTTCACCTCCTCCTCCAGGAAGACATGAAAAGAAAAAAAGTATTAGACTATCTTGGCATTTATTATATTTAAGTATAGATGCTTCAAATGGTACCTGAATGCTGTCTGTTTCTGAAGTGCAACCACGTGACTCTGATGTAAGCAAGGTCATCTTCACACCAGGAGGAGCAGGGGATCCCAACTCTCTGAGGTCAGGTTTGTACAGAGCTGGCCCTGATCCAGCAAAGCACTTACACACCTGCTTTGCATTTAAGGTAAGCATGTAGTTAAGTGTCTCAGAGATAAAGTGCTCAGCCTTCTAGTGCGGTATGCATATGCTTATGAGTAAGATTTATTTCATGATTCACAGATATCACACAATGAACTAGTACTCTACAGTACAGGCACCATTACAGTTTTCAGTAAGACTGCTTCGCAATTTATAATTTCAACATTCCAAAGTCTCTTCAGGAGGATTTTCCCTGCAGTTAATTGGTGTAAATACGTTATGTGTTCATACAAATACAAAACCGATATTTCTATGACAATATCTAATTATTTTAAAAATCTAACGGTTTGGATTATTTTTTCAGTATTACATGTATTTTCTTCTACAACTTACATTAAAAAAAATGAAGGTTAAACTACTTCTAGCATTTTAAGATAAAGCCTTTTTATTTCAATTCTTAAATACATGTTTTTTCTTCATTAAAAAAATGTAACCTATTACAGAAATTTTGTTTCACAATTCAGTCTTAAGACTTCTCTTTCTTGAATAAAATGTAAAGTTTACATTTTTTCATTGTGCCTTGGCTTAAAAACTCAACCTTATTATTATTTTTTTCTAATTTACATTATAGAATTTCCTTAGAATGACCTGGAATTAGTGATTATAAAGTGTGTGTAGTATAGGGCAATTCTCCTAGCCTTTTTGATATGCCACTGTGAAGCAAATCTAAATACTGACTAAAAGGAGTTCCTTGACCTGCTGTGGTACCAACACACAGAGCATTACGCATCTTTGTAGGCATCTTTAATAGGTCTTCTGTAGCAGACAGTCTTTGTGCAGAAAGGTCACAAGTGAGCACTGTTTACTGAGTCTATAAATTACTATTTTTTTTAACCTCACCAGATTCTGCATGTCAAAAGCAGCACTAAAAAAATACTGCTTACTAATATGTCTCAAATTCAGACTTAAAACATAATTTTCAGCAACAAATTGAGACAGAAAGAAAAATCAACGAGAAAGAAAATATAAAATCAAAGTCACATGGAAACACTGTACAACTGAATTACCTACAGGTTTTCAAACTCCCCATCATTAGAAAAACTGTTGTACAACAGCCAACAGATGTGAGGTCACTGTGCAGTTGTACAACATGTGCATCAAAATTTCTGGGTGTACCATCTTCAAAATAAGTCATCGCTAATTAGAATTCAGGGCAGCGAAAATACCAGGTCAGAAAATGAAAGAGTTGGCCACAGGTTATGCAGTTATGCCTTGCTATGTTTTTCTGGTGTTGGGCTCTTTATCTTTTAGGGCAAGATCCCAAGATTTTCATCAAGACACTTGTGTTGCTGATACTTGCTGAAGTGCCTATGAGTTGAAGTGACAATATTTGTTTGTGGTTCATATTGTCATACTGGCCACTGTGGTGGTGTTTAATAAATAATAAGCACGAGAAATTAAAGCAAGTGTAGTAGACTTTGTATTCATTATTAAACTGACTTCCTGTTCCCAAGAAGATTTCAGGAGCCCATTATTCGTGGTTTCAAAATTAAAAACAATGGATTTGTCAGTGACTATAAATATACAGTGAGCCATCATGTATATTTAAATAATGGAATGAGATTCTCTTAAGGGCAATTGACAACAGCAAGAAACTTCACTGGGAAGCCTTCAGCTGCCACTGTTTCCAGTATCATGCATCTACAGAGGCATCCCTTCAAACGTTCGGAAAATTTGCAAAAGTTAAAAAAAAATAATCCAATAAAACATGCACATGTAGAAGACTTAGAAGCAGGAAGCTTTTCTTAAGGGATGTAGACAGAGAATGGACAGAAATTAATTCCTGTTAATACACCAAAATTGTAAGGGTCACACCAAAACACTAAAAAGTATCATTACGCTGATTTACTAAGCCGCACAAACACATTCTAGCTCCCTAGATACCGACTTTGAGGCCTTAAAGAAGCTTTAAGGAATACTTAAAAATGAGCCTTACTTTCACTAGCCATCATATCCTCTTCTTCTGCACTCACACTTCCTAAAACTTCCACAATAAATATTTTCACTGATCTCCATGAAATAATATTTAGATTGTGATTTACAGGTAATTATTATTTTTTTTTTTTTGAAAAGGTGAGTGGGAAGGACATGGGCAATGATTTCAGGAGTCTTATTAGGCAGAAAAAGGAAGAGTCTTTCCAAACCAAAGAACTAGGTTTATTCAAATGCCATCTTATCAGGACTTGCCGTGCTAATGCCTGAAATCCTAACAGTGTTTCACCTCCTTGAAAAAGTGAGGGTGATCAGCAATAGAGATAAAAAGAAGGACTTATTTTCCTGGTTAACATCCCTCTGTAACAATATTCACTTTTTTTTTTTTTTTTTTTAAACTGAATGTCTTCAATGGCCACAAGAAATACACCCAAAAGTTGAGTTAGGCAACTTCCCATTGCCTAACTCAATAACTTAACATCAGTATAATCTTTTCTTGTGACTATTGACAATTGGTACCAAAAGAAGAGAAATTAGAAGCTGTGTTGTATATCAAATCATCATAGCATTTCAAAACACCTTTTCTGTTTAACAAACATATCTGCATTGTCTTATGGTATGCTAGAATATCTTTAATTATAATGCCATTAATTTGTTAAAGTCATATAGTCCATCTGTAATCCTCCAACTGTGGAATAGTATTTGCAAAATTGGAGAACAGTATTAACACCTGTCAGAATGTAAACGTCTGGCTAGCCTTCAATTAAAGCACTGCCAAACATTTCTTTCTTTCTGTCACAGGTCTTTTTAAGGTATAACATAAAATTTCTGCTCTGAGGGGGAACCAAACTAGAAAATAAGGACAAAGCCCACTGAAGTAAGTAAAGCAGTCGTGGGAAGACTGCAAAGAAAAAAAAAAAAAAAAAAAAAAAAAAAAAGAAAAAAAAAAGATAGTGTAAAACAAATCAGTAGTAGGTGGAAGCAGTTACCACGATAGTAGCGTGCTGACATCAGTTTTTCATGTTTCACAGCACTAAAACCAATCACCTGAAAAGGGCCAAATTGTCAAGTAATGGGGCAGTGCAGTCAGTCATTCTAGAGCAGAGGAGGGCAGGCTTAAATCCTAATGATGTCATTCCTGATCAATCACCAAACTGAACTGCAGCAATTAGAGGGGACAGTATGCAATCTGGGTGATGGTACAAAGGATGGGTTGGAAGATAACTGGCCATCTGGAAAGATATACAGCCCCCAACAGGGACTGCAAGCATGGCCATGAAGTAGGTAAATGAAAGGACACCACAGCTATGTGCTCTAGGTCCTCAGAACTAGCACTGTGTGACTGATAATTTAGAGTCTAATTAGTGAGAAATATGAGTCTAGGGAAAAGTAAACTACACCAGAAAAAGGAAATGAGTATTAGCAAAAAGAGAGAGTTTGTATTCCAGTGCATGCTGGAGTTTAAAGAAAACTTGAAAGATGTTTGTTTTAGGGCAGAAGAAAAGAGCTTTGATATTCCTAAAAATTCCTCTCTGTTAGGTGTTCCTGGAGGGGATTTATATTAGAACATACTGTACTGGGTCTGGCTGGAATGTTAACTTTCCCGGCAGCAGCCCATACAGTGCTGTACTCTGTACTTGTAGCTGGAACAGCAGTGTTATCACACCAGTGTTGTGTCTACTACTGAGCAGCAGTGGCACAGCATTGGGCCTTTCTCTAACCCTCCTAGGGGGTGGGCAAAAAGTGAGGAGAGAAACATCACTAGGGCAGCTGACCTAAACCAATCAAAGGGATATTCCATACCATGTGGTGTCACACTCAGCAATAAAAGGTGGAAACAGGAAGAAGAGGGGAGGGGTGGGCTCTCTTTGAGAAGACGTTGGTCCTCCTCTCAAACACCGGTTGCGTGCGTTGAGGCCTTGCTTCAAGGACGTGGTCAATCATCGCTCATTTGTGGGAAGTAGAGAGTAATTTCTTTTCTCTGCACTTCCATATAGCTTTCATTTATTTTGTTTGTTTGTTTTCCTCCCTTTTTCCCCTTTTCCCTTTTACTTCCCCTTAGTTAAATTGTTTAGTTCATGGTAGTCTTTATTTAATTATTATAATTATTTCCCTTTAATTAAATTATCCTTATCTCAACCCGTGAGTTGTTCTTTGCTTTACTTCTCCCCCTCCTCATCTAAAGGAGGGGGAGTGAGAGAGCGGTTGTGGGGTTTAGCTGCCCAGCACAGTAAAACCACCACACATACCTAGAAGAGCCTATGCAGTTTCAAAATTGATGACTAGATTATTTTCTAGAAGAACGGTAGTTGGATTTGTTTACTTCTGTATCAGAAATTTCCTGGAAATCTATTAGCATGTGTTTCATAAGACATGAAGGTGAAAGTACCATTCTTTCTATTCAAGAAGGTGGTTCTGAAACCGAGCAACAAGGTGGGGGAGGTACTGTGCAAGTTATTAAGCAGCTTTATAAACCAAAACAGTCCAATCTACTTTGGAGAAAATTGTTGCTGCATTATTCAGTGAAAATTGCTGAGTTCTTTTCTGCATTACAGAATCTCCATATTTCGTGTTGTAAATAGGAGGAAAAGAGAAAATCATACTAGTCATAAAATCTGGAAGCCAAAACTAAGGAATTTACTCCAAGTCACAGAGTGTTTAGCTATTAGATGACCTATAAACATTTTGTTTCACGAGTGAATGTTTAATCTAGCACAATACTGTTCCAAAGGAAACTGTTAATAGTAGCATTTTGCAGTAGTTGTGTGCATGTCCCCACTGGACCTCTAAATGAAGTCTGCATAAGGACTGTAAGGGTAGCAACCCTGCAGCTACAGCTGTACTTATCAGGATTTAATGGTGTTTATGAATGACTTGCTATGAGTCAAAAAATAATAATACGTCTTATTAAAAATTTATTCCAAGTTATTTTTATAAAACTTTACTCATTTACATATCACCAATGATTCTTTTAAATGGAACAACAGAACAATCAGGAACACTTAGTCTTAAAGAGAAATCTGAGT
This sequence comes from Aythya marila, assembly GCF_965140915.1. Lineage (NCBI taxonomy): Eukaryota > Metazoa > Chordata > Aves > Anseriformes > Anatidae > Aythya > Aythya marila. The sequence goes on along the minus strand of NC_139053.1, from coordinate 886,971 downwards.
ATGGGGTCATTTTATGATGACTCAGTAAAACAAACTGGTAATATAGCAATTAAAAAAAAAAAAAAAAAAAAAAAGACCTTTGGTGCCACATAAATAATGCTAAATTCCAGTTTGGAGTTGTATCCATGTTTAGATGCTGTCTGATTCACTAAGGTATATGATCATAAACCTTTTCAGCAGCTAGTGGCAAAACATGATCCAAGTGGAACTACAGCCAGATGGCACTTGTGATTAGTGGAGCATGGCTATCAGATCAACCACAAACCTGAATAAGCTAACGTGGTTCAAGATGCATTAACTAATAACTCCCAGAAAGAAAACATTTCAAATTGAAAGAAACACAGGGAATGTTTTTTTCTTGACAAGCTTAATAGCAATAGCTAGTCATCACCCTATTACAATATACTAATAAGAATAACATAAAGGAACCTAATCAATTCTGGGTCATGGAAAAAGGAAGTGGGGAATAAAAATTCCCTTTTAAAATTTTCTTCAGATACCATTACTAGTTTAGATTCAACACAGCCACTAGTCTGATATTTCTGTACTCTTTTCACTCTCTAGCAAAATATTTAAAACATTACCTAAAACCTAACAATCCTAAGTAACTAAGGGACTTTCTCTTCTAGAAAGTCCACACATTGTGTTATTTTACAATACAGGTAAGAGAGAGAGTGCTATTTTAAAGTCAGGACAGGATAACAAATATCAGAACTCCTAGATTCTGCACATTATCTACCACTGATTTAATATTGATTTCTAAGAAATGAAGGAAGATGAAATATATTGATTATTCAAAAATATTCACAAATCTCTTTGGCTTGTCTTCTACTTATGATCAGCTTCCCAAGAACCTGCTAGTGAAACTGAGCCATGCAATGCAGTTAGTTAAGAGGACTGGTGCATTTTTGCTCTCCAATTGGACACCTTTGTCAACCATTTCAATGCAACTCACAAGTGATTTTGCCTAGCTTAATATTTTGAAGTTCACAGTGGAGAAGCAGGTTTAAGAATCAGCATTGCCATAATAGGAAACAGTGAGGAAGGAGCTAAAGTGAGAAGCAATGAATGGATATACAAACGTATGCTAGTAAAAGTACCAACATTGTTTTTATGTGATGAATATTTGAGTGTTAGTGATTAAAACATGGTTTAAAAAGTGTTATCAGAAAGCATATCTGAAAAAGGACACAAATACACTCAAACAAAAAATAGTCTCTGTAAAAATGAATAATTGGAGATTATTTTTTCCATCTCATCACTCAGTTCTGATTCTTAGCTAACCCTCAAAGAAATGTTGTTGTAAAAGTTAATTAATTAAAATGCACAGAGATGATTATTTGAGAGCTGTTAGGTAAATGCAACATACTGTTACTATAATTTAATATTTTGCTCTTAGGGTACAGCCATATTTGACACAAAGGCACAATACATCCTGAGGCAGTTTCAAAGCCCAGGGCTCTATCCCACTTTCACTGAAGTACACAGAAATCTTTCTGTGGGTGTTAAAGACCCACACAAATACAGATGTATGGAATAAAGCTATCTCACAGCTGTATTAACATTTAACTCTGGCTCAAGATAGCTAACCTGTCTTGCAAGCCAAGTCCCAGGCAAGTATTAACTTTATTATTATGAGGTTGACTTTATTAGGTTAGCAGTTATCTAGCCTGGGAATCTTCAGAGAAATGCCTCTTCTCTGTATAGGATTAACCACAAAAAAAAAAAGCACAGGGAATTCACAAAAACAACCGAGTTCAAAAGTAGCAAGTATCCACTGGTTCTCAAAGCCATGCAAGTTCACAGGGACTCAGCATTACTCCACAGGGCACCATAAGCCTGTGTTCTGCTCTCTGTCCTAGGGATAGGATATTTGACCTACTTATTCCAGATGACACTTTCTTGCTGCTATCAGTAGCGTTACAATCACGTCATATCATCATGTTACAATCAGAGTCTCGTTCATAGGACCTCAACAGCTTGCTCATCTCTGCACAAGCACCTTGATTCCATTTTGAGCCACTGCACATTTATGTGACATGAGATACGATACATAACCAAGAAAACAACTAAGAAGCCTGAAAAAAGCCTACCAGCTGTCAGAGCTGCAGTTAGCATAAACAACTTATACCCACACTTATTTCCACATTATACAGAACAGGAAGAGTTGTCCAAATCTTTCTCTCTGAAGTCTCTCTATAATCCAAACTCCTTATAATACTCCTTGCAAATCCAATGCTCCTTATAATCCAAACTGGCCCACATTTGGGGCCTCTCCAGGGATGCAGGGATACATCTGTTAGATTTTGAAGATTGAGATGTGAAAAGATGAAATAGTTAGTTTCTCTGGAACTGACTGAAGTTTAATCTAGCAGAATTGACCATGTAATTAACTATGCTGCACTTTCAGAGACTTGTGCAGACACTTTCATTATTTTATATTGGATCAAATAATGTTTAGAGCTGGATTTGAAACAAGAATTCTAAACTCAGGATCGTTTGGACTTGCTTCAGGATTATTTCACATATCAGAAAATATACCTGTAGATTATGTCTACTGTAACAAGAGCTATGCAAAAATTTCAACTGTAAAGTGGAATGTGTGAACAGTGAAAGAGTGCGTCCTGTTCACTGTGGCAAGAATATTTTACCTAGTGCCATACACAGGAAAAAAAAAAAAGGTCCATGTACTAACTCCATCTACTAAGATACCATTGCTTTAAAGAAGATTTGAATCTTTTAACTGGCCTTTTTCACAAGTAAAAGAGTTTCCCTACTTGTATTTACTCTTCTTCTCTACCTCTTTTCCAGCAGAGGAGAGAAAGAGTGGGAAGAACACAGTACTACATCACAGTCCTTTATTTTTTGTAGAACAGAGGTAACTCTTGCAAATACTACTACTAATTGATTTTATCTGAGGCCAGTCACAGCTAAAGGAAGTTCTGATCTATATAAACTATAGAAAGAGAGGAAAGAAAATATAGGATATTTGTAACATATTAGTAAGACACATTTAATTATATGAGTATATACTAAATTAAAATTATATTTGTTACATATATCAAAAAAGAAAGACTACCTGGATAGTTTCTCGGCACAAAGGCCTCCAGGGAGTGTCACAAATTCACTTGATGTCCTTGAGTAATGAAGTTTCCAATTGAATCTCAGATTTAGCTTAAAGATGTGTAAAATCATATGCAGACAAGAAGGCAAGAAGGGAGAGTTCCCTACTGCCTGTGCATCTGAGCACATTTCCAGTCATTGTTTATTCTAGCAAACGTATTGAAACACATTGAGTTGAAAAAATAGCTAGTACTGGTGTTTCAAACATTCATATTCAAAAATTAGTAACTGTAAGTCTTTAAAGTTTAAGTTAAAGCTTTCTTACATTCTTCATCTGCAAGCATTGGCACTTTAGCCACAAATACCTGACTTTTTAAAATATGAGTATCCCATCCCCAAGGCTTTTGATGAGAGGTCCATGTTCATGACATTTGGATTGTATTCCAACTTTTTTGTGTTTTTACATTGTTAGTAGTCACAATCATGTTACCAGGGCTAGCAGTTTGCTTAACTTTTTATATTAATTATTTCTGTGATCTTTTCTTCAAAACCTTTTTGTGATTTTTTTTCATAAAATTTTCCTTGTTTTCCTTTCCTTAAATTTCATTACATTTAGTTTTAGATTCAGAGTTCCTTTGCAATGCTTTTCCTTTCAGCTGTGGATGCATTTTGCATTTCTCTTTTGTGTCAACTTTAGCTGCTCACTTCTCTATTTTGTATCAAATTGCTGTAATGCAATCCCATTTCTGTCACATGATGCCCCACGTTTTTTTTCACTAGATGAGTGCCTATTGTTTCTGATTGATTCAGTGGTTACTTGAAGTCACACTTGAAACTAGCTTCTTCTCATGACTGAAGGTTTCTGTTAGAAGCTCTGCCTGAAGCAATGCCCAGAAGACTGAATTTTTGGTGAAATAATATAGCAGTGATTTCTTGAGAAGGTTCCCCTAGCCTTACAAAGAGTCAGGCACACTTTTTTCTTAATCATCCTAGACATGTGCTAGCTGATAGATTTACTGTCTTGGCAACAATTATCCAATTCATCTCATCCTCATGAAACCTTCCCTCCCTGCCTCCAAACCTGATGTAAATAAAGAACATCACATTATACGTGTTGATTCAGTCAGAGAGAAAAATACATCCTTAATGTTGAGCTACAAATTCAAGATCTGTTGCTTCCACTGTGCCTGAAATCAGGTCATTCATGGCATCAACAGCACGCTGGGGAGACACAGAGGTTGTAGGGTGAATTCTTTTGCAGAGCTTGCAGAGCAGAGAATCCCTCACACAAATTTTCTATCTTGGCTCATAACACATTATTTTTGCTGAGGACAGACAGAAATTCTGAACTAGATTCTTGACACAGCACACGGTGTGGAGGCCAAGTGATGATGAGACAATGACATGAGGAGGCTCTCGCTACACTTTTTCCAGGTCCTCCTGCTCTTCTTGAGCCTTGACATAAGCAGGTGCTGACTGCAAACTATACACATTCTCAACTAGCCCTTGACTGTTTCAGTTCTAGAAAGTGCTCGTATTTCAGACACTGCCTCTCAGCAACAAGACAGCACTACGAAGCCTATATATCCAAGCAAGATGAAGATGGAGAAATTCTCCTGAGCTCCAAGTGCACCAATGGTATCAGAAACTCAAGAGTTTTGTTTGTTTGGTTGTTTGTTTTTCCTTCTAAGGTGAACCCAGCAGTTTTCTGGGTTTAAAAACACTTCACACTTGTTGATAGGCAGGTGCCATGGACCTCTTGCCAGTTTGACCAAGCCATCTATTTGCAGATAGATAGCCATACTTTTCCATCTATTTGTCTCTATACACATACGCATCATACATGTCCTGTGCACAACTGCTTCATGAAGAACTGTACTATACTGCAAGGTTTTGGTTTGAGGTTGTCTCAGTGCTGCTCTGATTCTGAGCTGAACAACTTCACAGTTGTTCTCTTTATGTTTTATTACACCAAATTTGCTACCATTTTGGCATTCCCACATCAAAAAAATACAAAAGAAACTTATCCTTGTCTTAATTGAAGACAAACCAAATTGGAAAATAATGTAGGTGACAGATTATTTTTTTCTTTGCATAAAAGCTGTACCTGCTCTATGACTTCATTTACTGTGGTATTAACTTGTGTATAAAATGGAAATAATATAACTACATTTCTTTCCTTCCTTAAGTGATCTACAGTATATAGACTGATAGGGTACAGAGGAATTAAGCATTTTTAATAATAAGGCAACAGACCTGTAAATATTTCAAACTTCTTAAGAATTTATATATCAGTGATAACAAATAGTTAGGACTTAACACTGAGAGAAATTATGCATGTACTTAATGTATTTTTTGAAGTTCAATACGAAGTGTCACAAGGTATTAGATATTTCCTGTTTGTAATGAAAGAAAATTCTCAGAAATATTAGAAAACTTAAGGAAAAAAAAAATAAATCCCAATCTGAAGAAAAAGTTCCCATTATGTTATTTTCTTGCAATGCGGATTATGGGTCAACTCAGAGTTAATTTTATTTATATGAAGGTACATATTCTCACCTCTATGGAAAGAATAAATTAAAAAGTCTATTCATGAAAATGTTAGTGACATTATATCTGCACAATAAAGATATTTTTTTAAACAATAAAATATTAAACAGATGCCAGTGTTTTCTTAGGTACATAAATGGCCTGATACAGAAGACAGTCAGGTAATAGCTTTGAGCTATAAATGTCTGCAACAAAATGTGAAGTCATATAAATCTCACTTGGATTGCATTGCATTACAAACTCAAAATGCAGAACAAGCCTGTTGAAAGCCTGTTAGAGTTCCCAAATCTTTTCAGAAACTCGGAGTTGAGTGGGCTGTTTTATACACCTCATTTCAAATAATGGAAATTTATAATTTTTGAGAGGTTTACAGTTTAAACAAAAATGTTAGTTAATGTCACATTTTTTCAGCAATTGTTTTAGAAAATGATTTACATCTGAAAGTCATGTCAAAGTGTTGTAAGTTCTTTTTAAGGAACTTTAATTAAAAAACAACAATAACAACAACAAAAACTGGCAACATATTTCTGGAGTAACTGCATACTAGTTGGGTTTGAAATTATTAGTTATATCTAATACATACGGAAAGCTAGAACTGTAGCAGTGCATGGTCCAAAATCAGATACCTATAATCTGAATTTGTAGAGGTACTAAAACGAAAGCACATCATGATTCCTTTGCCTCTGATTTTAGGATGACACTTCCCCACTGGGGAAAGATATGGCCATACATGTTCAACTGGGTGCAATGAACAACAAATCCAGTTCCCCCCACAGAGCTTCCAAGTGACCCCATGACTCATGACTGAGGAAATTTGCTCAGGACTGGCCTTCTCACACCATGACTCTGTGGGCTAAGACAGCCACTAGGTAAAAGTCAATGGGATCAGACAAGTGGATGAGAAAACAAAGGATTGTTCTGACCATTCAGTGCAGACTGTTCATTCATACAGTGCCAAACAGAGTTTCACAGAACATTTGACTTCCATCAGTTACAGTACTTCAAGGTTTTACACACTCACATACTTGCTTAAGGATCATGGCATAATTTATTTGTTTCTCTGAGTGGGCTCTAAAATAGCTTGTCCCAGAATGTTTTTTGCCTGTTTCAAAGTAATTGGGGTATCCTTCTTTTAGAAAACAGCATTACCCCCTCAGGACTTACTCATCCCTCTAATTTGTGAATGAAAGAGTAATCTCTGTGGATAGAGATTTCTGAAAAGGCAAAAGGTCTGCTTAGGAAGCTATGTCTCCTTATCAAGTAACATGTAGTGGAAATGATTTTAGAGCACTATTTAATTCTGCACTTAGGTGTTTCTCATTATCAGGCTTTCCAGCACATGGATTAGTAGCAATTTTACTGTTCCAGAGCTTTTGTCATTAACAACATCCCACCTACAGCAACCTCTGTTAGTCAATAATAACAGCTTGTTTAAAAATAGCAGTATCAACTTGTTTGCACTGTTATTATCTGTCCATGGCTTGTTTCCCCACAAGACTCTGGGATGGTGCACAGCCTGCCTTTCCTTGGCCTTGTCTTACTCCCTGTCTTTTTGTAAAGCATGTTTTAAGATCAGGCAAGGAGTCAGACGTATCTTTAGCAAATACTAGCAGTGTAATTGCAATGCTGCTACAGTCCTTAACAGTAAAATACAGCAGTCAGGAGGAGCTGTATATTCATTAGTCAATAAAGTGTTACCACACATTTTATTGAATTGTAACCCTATTTTTCCTTGATGAAGATGTTGTGTAGCTTTCACCTTCATATAAATCTGAGTGATTAATTTAGCAATCAAAGCTGGAATAAGAAAAGGAGATTCAGGCCAAATTCCAATCCAGCCTTTCAACATCATCTCGTCTCTGCACTTCAGACAGACTCAGATATTCAATTTTATTATAAGAGAGTTTTAAAAACAAATAGTTATATGAATAGTGGATTTTATAGGGCTACATCTTTCTTACATGCCACTAAGTCTTCTTTTTTATCCTGCAGACTGACAACTAGCACATTCAGTTAGATGCTCTTGTTTGTGAATACAGAAGGTGAATAAAAAGACATTGCTATGCAGCATAAAGACAATTTATTATGCCAGTCTACTGTATCTTACTCTGTAGATTAACATAAATAATTATTGTAATACTGCACTGCACTGCAATAGAATATGCTTAAAGCTAATTGAAGACAAAATGAATACAGTTTTTTTATTTCCTCATGAATTACAGTCAAGCCTCCTGTTTTGTGACAGAAACCTAGAATTAAAGCACAAGAAACAATTAATGCTATAATTATGTGTTCCTAAACTTAAATTCAAGAGCATTGGCAAATTATTGTCAGAATATTTGCATACAAGCTGAACAATTAAGTTGTCAGCTGATTCTATTTCTGCATTTTTTTTTCCCAACTTGCTAATTTTTAATCCATTTTGTTATCAGAGCTAGTCAGAACTTTCAACACTATTTCACTGCTTAATTTAAAATAGCATCAGTAAAGATATACTACCTAAATGAAGAAGAGAAATATATTGATATTTTTAGTATATTTCCCTTATTCTCAGCATATCTGACAGTTCTAGGAAGTGAATTAATAGCACATATGGTAAAAGAATGGTAGACTTACTGTCACCTGAGAGCTGCAGCAAAATCTTGATTCAGTTATGCTAGAGTTAGTATTTTCATCACAGTATTACGCTGTATTTTTTATAAAAAAATAGCATAGGAAACTAATAACTCTTGGTTCATTAGAAATATAATTAAAAGTTTTCTTTTTTCTTTTTTCTTTTTTTTTTTTTAAATACAAGAAAATGTTTGACCTGAAAGGATAAATACATTGATCCTCATAAATAAAGAGTGAAGTTTCCAGTGCTAGAAAAAATAATAGTACAGCTTATTTCAAAAGAAGAACCCACTGAAAACTGTATCCCAATTTCCTGCAGACTCCGACTGTCAAACTGAGATATGTCACACATGAAAATTCAAGCTCATTTCTCATCTAGTTTTACTTCTGCTCTGGCCCTGACATTAGCAGATTTGATGTCTGCACGGGAAAAAAAATAAATCATAAATATAATTTCTGGAATCCACTGACAAACACATCATTTTTTTTCCTTTTTTTTTCCTTTTTTTTTTTGTTTTGATTTGTTTTGTTTTTCCACCTTGAATTAAGCAATTGGATCTTTGAAAAAGCTATATTTATATTTTATTTTTATTTTTTAAATTTGACCCATTATTTTGCTTGCTTTCACTGCCAGAACCCCCTACTGCAAACAAGGATAAGGATGCTACCTGGACTTCATTTGATGAATAGTTTTAATTAAAATATTCTGTACCATAAGTATTTTAATGTTACAGACAAACCAAAGGTATGCAGTAATAAATTAAATTATACATTTAAATTAATCTATAAATATGCTATAAAATTGACAGGATATTTTTAAGATAGGGAATGAGACATGGATTGCTAATTATGACAATTAAATATCATGAGTAAAAATAAATGACAATCAATACCCTAGAATCATTTTGTAAAAAGAGAAAAAGGGAGGAAATATAATATCATTTAGATGTCTATAAAAGTGAAAAATTATTAGCAAGTTAGAGTGCTGATTCTTCCATTGTAATAAAATGATAAGCAGTAGAACATTATACTTTTCATCACGGCTGGCCATAAATACTGTACATAATACTGGCAACAAATACTGTACATTACTGGCATAATCCATTATGGGATTCTTCTATTTGGGTCTATTATGCTCAGGATAATAACGTTTAATTTTTACTAATAAAATTTCCAGTTTTTCTGCTCAGAGTCTGATCAAGAAACTACTGAACTCAATGGAAGCATTTTCTACGTTTAATGAATTTTAGATCAGCCCTTACTTTAAATATATATGACAAGAAATAAATGCAAGTTGCAACAGTGTCATAGTTATGTACATACATTCAGTGCCTCAACCCCATAGACTCTTTCTCTGTATGAAGAAAACACAGGGGTTTCATCCTATAAGTGGGGTATCTGAACCAGCATTACCTCATATGTCACAGGACACCTACCTGAAATAATTACTTCTTCACATCATAAGAATATTAAGGCCAGCTAAAAGATGCAGTGTTGTTTTTTCTGCCATGCTGTGCTAGAGGATAGCAAACATGCAAATTGGGAAAAAAAACTTCTGAATTACTGTCTCAAAATTGTTTTTATATTATTAATGTCACACCAAAGATATGAATTTACCATCCATCTTCTTCACTATCAAAATGGTAAAAGTAAAAAAGAAAAAAGTGAAGATAGGACTTCATCATGGAGATCTGGGCTAACATTCATTATTGAATTCATATTAAAAGCCTACTCCATGCCATTCAATCACATATTTTCTTTCTAATTAAGGCATATTCACTTTTTTGCTAATTAGGTATTCTTTGTTGCACAATGTTTGCTCTAATCTTTCGGAATCTCTCTCAATATCCAGTCATTGCCTTCATTACTAGCTCCCCTAGAATCCAACCAAAGCATGTTATTTTTTCTGCTAATTATATCCTCATTTACAGATTGTTGCCTTCTCTGATTGGCTCTTTAAACCAGTTGCTATGACTTCATTAGCAATGTCTTCTGACCCTGTTATTTCTTGTGACAGGATTTGCTCCACTTGTCCTGTAGCACTGTATCCCAGGGTCACTCCTCTCCCGGGTTGGAACAGTGTCAAACACGAAAGGTTTAGGGCAGAGAAAATCACTGCTGAAGTTGCTAATTATCGCATGCAGCAATGGTACAAATTAATGCTTCTAGCAGTTTAGAAAAAAAAATAGTGTTTTAAAGGTGTCATTAGCAGGTTAGTTTCATTTATAAATGTGCTTGTCAAAAAAAAAATATAAATAAATAAAAAATTACAGTGTGGTTTTGCTTTTGCAATCTCTCCATCAAATAAGTGTTTTTGAATCATGTAGGAATGCTTATCATGCTATATGGCAATAAAATTACTGTATGAAGCATTCTTCAGCTAGATGATTTCAGAATGCAAATTTCTAAACAAATTTTCCTACTTTAACCTGAATTTCAGAATCTCAAATTGTGTTGTTATTTGATTTCTAACCTGTCCTATAGGAACAGTGGTCTGCCTTAAAACAACAAGTATTATATTTCCAGGCATTTTTTCAAAAATATTTTAAGTGATTATAGAAGAACAGCATATTAAGGGAAAATTAAAACACATGAAACTGCAGTGAAGTACTAACACTATGTTTACATCAAGTTAGAGATTACTAATATGAGATTACAATTTTCACGGGGTGCAAAATGCATTTTGTGTTAATTGTGTTCCCCACTTCTAGTCTCCTAGAAATCTGAATAATCCATTAGGAGAACCAGACAGTCAAGCATATAGCAGAGTTTAACACAAGTTAGTTAATATGAAAAACACTGTATCTAGTTGTTTGCAAAATTACTTCTGTTGATTAAAAGGCTCTTCAGAACTTCCGGCTTGTGAAAGGGTTTTAAATTGTCTAATGCTGATTGTGATTGCTATGCAGAAAAAAGGCAATGCGAAGCAAACCATTATATCACTGAATCTTTGTTAAGCAGGCCTTGAAAGTGCTTGACAGCATAATTAATCTTGTGATATGAACAAAGAAACCAACTCAATAGTATTGAAGATGCTTATTAAAAATACTAAATACCTTTTTCCACTTAAAAACCTTTTGAAACACTGTGGAAAGTGCCATTACCTTTTTTTTGTTTTTGTTTTTGCAGTATTTTAGTCTAAAATTGATACAAGGGAGACACAGTATGAAGAAAAGAATAAACCGGGTGACAATAAAAATTAGTTTGAAAAACAATGCTCCGTGATTTGGGGTGTCAGCTAAGCAAACTCCAAGCTTTACAAAAGACCCCTGCACACACATGCACATACACTCTCCACTGCTGCTAGCTCCAAAAGTTATTTAAAATAATAACTGGTGGTCAGTCATATTACATTTTCAAAGTAAACCCTAATATAATAATTTATATTTAAGTGGATAGCATCAATTTTAATTGTTGTTTCTGCCTTATATGGTGACTATATTGTGTGATGCTATACCAGAGAAAATCATACACCTAAGATTCCCTGATACAGTGGGACATGTTTGTGGCACAAGCTATTCCCAAATACTCTGAAAGACCCTATAGAAAGATATGGATACTATGCTGTGACCAGAGGCTGGAAGCAACTATAGCCACTGCTCCTAACATAAATGTTTGTAATATGCAGAGAGAGTGAGTGAAACAAGCTTTCCAAACGAAAGCTACTGACTTTTAGCAGAACGTACAGTTTTCTCTGAAAATCATAAAAATTGATAGTAATGGAAACTAATGTTTAGAAAAACACCTCACTTTTGATGCTCCTCAGTTTATTAAGAACTTGATACTGTAGCAAATTTTAACATTATCTGTTTAGGGCCAATTTATTTATTTAATTCTGGAAAGGATAATTATTCAACTAGAACTCAATCCTGAAAGACAGTTAAAACTAGACAAAAGCAGGCAGTATACCAGTTATAGCTTAACAAACCTGATGCTTTCTATGGGAGAAAGTCTACATGTAAGTAAGCTAAATGACTGGATCCTCTCATGGGATGACTGGAAGTGGTTTCTTGTGTAAACTGTGAGCCAGCTAAGGAGTCAATCCAGGAGTATCACAGTTTTACAGAAGATGTATCCCATCTTGTGGGGATTTGGTCTCCACAATCTCATGAAACCATGAAAGATGTTCTACTTAGGTCAATTTAAAAGATAAAAGACTACAGAGCAGGGCAGAATGAATAGAAGGGAAGGGAAGGGAAGGGAAGGGAAGGGAAGGGAAGGGAAGGGAAGGGAAGGGAAGGGAAGGGAAGGGAAGGGAAGGGAAGGGAAGGGAAGGGAAGGGAAGGGAAGGGAAGGGAAGGGAAGGGAAGGGAAGGGAAGGGAAGGGAAGGGAAGGGAAGGGAAGGGAAGGGAAGGGAAGGGAAGGGAAGGGAAGGGAAGGGAAGGGAAGGGAAGGGAAGGGAAGGGAAGGGCAACAACAACAAAAAAGCAGCTCTGAACTTCCATTCAAGTGTATCATTTTAAACAATACATGTATGTTGGCCATGTCTGCTCTTTACCCTGCCCATTTAGTTTATATTCCTGAGTCTTAAGCACTGCAAGAGCTTTCTCTGAGCTAAGTTTCACCACGTTATGAAAAGAAACATACTGCACAGCTCTATATTATGCAGAAGCCTCCACACATATACAATACTCAGCATTAACACAGCTTTAGACTGTATGATCTTTGGAGAGGACACTGTGTTATGTTACTTCGAAAACTACATGTACTACAGTATAGCCATGCTTTTGACCAAGGGCTCCAGATCTTAGCTTAAACACAACCTACCTACCTTCACAGTCAGCAGCCAGCAAAACATTCATCAAGCCCACGAGCAGGAACATGTTGAATAACAGCCTTCTTTTAAACATTTCAGATGTTTGCATCTGAAGTCCGTGAAAATGCAAAACCTATTGATTAAAATATAGGTTGAATTTGTGAGTTAACACACCTTATTGTAAAGTAAAGACCTTGAAGGTTTTTAATGATCTCTAAAGGCATTAAAAGCAGGCTGTGTTCTATTTTGATAAGAGTGAATCAGCTCTGGGGTTGACTGTCCTCGCTCAGGCAAAGCTTCCTGTGACATATGGCAATCTTGCTTTAGCACAGACAGTGTAGGAGGCTCTGATGGCAATCGTTACTACAATTAGCAAACCACACTATCTTATCCATGTTTTACGTTATAGTTCCGATTCTAAACACTGGACCTCTTCTTGAATACTTTACGTACAGAACCCTCATTAATTAAAATCAAACAGCAAGAAATATATAAAAAATCAGTGGCATAATATGACTCATGTTATTTAATTAATGGGTAATTCCTTATACCAATATGCTGAGAAAGCTTGCACTTGACCTTTAGGATTAAAGAATTCACCATGTGAGAAAATTTGCTTTCTTCTAATAATATTTCTCCCCAAAGAAGATTTTAAATATATACTTAAAATCTGTTGGTAACATGTTTAAGTACATACAATCCCGAAGATTGTAAGCTGTTGTTGCTATCCATATCAAATTAGATATTGGCATGAACAAAAAATACTTAGCGGCACACACATCCATATTAGAATATACAAAACTCACTTTTCACCATAGTTCCTTCAGGTCATGACAGTAACCCACCAGCTACAACTTTCTCCTGTCTCTGTCTTTCTTCAGTCATTCACTTGAGAATTACCACATAGGTATCATTTGTTGAGCAATGTTAAGTGTAGGAGCACATGGAGACAAAGTCTGTATTTCATAATAACTCAGCAATATGGATTTTGGCCTTAAGGGTACATTCATTCAAACAAGATAATAGCAGTAAAAAGCCCATGAGCAAAATCTTGCAAGCGTACAAAAGGAGATGTTCGTTCAGGGGTGAACACTTTATTTCAAGTTTAATAAATTTCATTTTCAAAGAATTGCAACTCACACAAATTTGTCACTAATCTTGAAATTGGAGATCCTTTTTTTCCTGCTCACAATGCTAGGAGAAGACAAATGGTTCCTCACTATCAGTTAAAGTGGTTTGCTCTCAGCTACTGAAGCTTTTCCTCGGCTTAGATAGTCACTTCCTCCCTGTTCTTGCTAGAAAGCTGTAAAACATGCTGTATCTATATTGTCCTAACATACTAAAGGACAATATCCCTCTACAGTCCATATTCTTTATACACAGACACTTGAAGCATCACAGATGCTGCAAGCACCATTAGGGAGCCTCATCACAGCTTAGGAGTCCTTACGTGCTGTCTGAAAGACTGCCTGGGGAACCTGAAATCCAAAATCAACCTGGGCTTTCAAGATAGCAAGGTCTGGTCCACAACGCTACTTCCTGATGATACATCCCTATACCCCAACGAATCTGAAGATCATTTCAACCATACACAGATATGGAATTTGCCAGGGAGACTTCATGCCCCCAAGAGGAACAAAAGACTTTGCTCAGCTGCCACAATTGGGAACATAAAGACACAAAAGACCTGTGGCAGCACACATTTCCAGAATCTGAGAACACAGCAACTTCTCCATCAGGTCACTCCTGATGGAGAGACCTCTCCATGAGGTCCCTCCTCCCACCTTGTGGCTGACCTTTGCTGGCTAAGCACACTTGATGCAATCTGCTAAACACACCTTTAAACACAATGGCCATTCATTTTCACCTAGTAACCTGCTTTTCTACGTTAGCAATTCCAGGACCAGAATGTCATGGCAGATGAATGGTAGATATCCCTTGGCTAAGAAGAGTTGCTGTTGGACTCCAGGCCTGGAAAAGGTGCCACAGATAACAACTGACTTTGATAATAATGACTTTGTTTTCCCTTTTCCTTGAATCTGCCAGTTATAGGGAAAAATGCAGTCCATGTTTTACCACTGCATTCTTTTTAAGGATCTGTGGGTGGACAACTCAGAGGTAGAAGTTCTTATCCAGATATGAAGGGCAGAGAGGAACAAGGGCCCCCAGTTCTGTTTACCTTTTTTTCCACAGACATAAACTGATGCTAGGGGAGCATCTTCTGTTTCTCACGTACTTTGAAAAAGAACATGACCAGAACAGCCTGCGTTTACAATCCTTGTCTTGAAGTATTTTGCACCAAATGAAAGTCTTAAGAGGATCAATGCATGCCTTAAATAAGCACAGATCCCAAAGTATTCCAGATACCCCTCAATAAGGGAGGGGGTATCAATAAGTACAAATATCTATTTGTACACTTTGACTCCTGTATACTGACTCCAGTAAGTTGGGCTCTATTTATATATTCTGACTACATTTTGACTAATACGTGTTGGGTTATATGTAAATGTTTCTTGCTGTTGGGTTTTATTCATTTATTTATTTTTATTCTCATAATGAAGCTGGCAGTCCTTGGAATGTCATTAAATGCAGGACTACACAATCATCAGCACACTCCCACTGCAAGGCGAGTTCAGTTTGTTTATATTTGACAATAAGCAGTTTTTATGTTTAGTCCAAATGCTTCTGTATTTTACAACACCTCTCTCAAAGCCTTTAGCTCCTTTCTCTTGGAAAGCTGATGCGCAAGGCCACCTAGCCATTCCTGGTTCTTGACAAGAGGGAGATCAGTGCATCCTGGTGCAAGCTAATAGCTTTCCATGGATGAGAAAACACTTTTCGGTTGTGGTCCTCTTACACAGTGGAAATGAGGAGGGGAAACTAGCAAGATTAACTGCAGATTCTGAGGAGTCACAGGATGAGGGAAGAACAGAAAGTCTGAGTAAACCTTCCTTGGGTCCAGTCTTGACATTTGGCAAATATTCAGAGAAATATTTTGGTCCAAGCAGCACAAAAACTGCTGCTTGGACCAAAAGGTGCAGCTATAGCACAGCAAGCAGAGGAAGTTGGGTCAGAATGGCCAAGGTAGAATAAAATTTATGCTGTACGACTACTGGGTCTTGCAATGGGAGCATGTTTATCTGCACTACCATAGCCTGGAGTGCACAACCAGAGCAGTGTCTATTCGGGTAATGCTGATGGAAAACTGTTCATAGGAATTAAGAGTGGCAGCAAAAATCAGGGGGAACAGTGTTGGAAAAACAATGGTCAAAGGGCTGAAAAGGCATTTCGTATTTTATGCCTGGTTAAAACAACAGAGGGGTTTTATGGTTATAGAGCTGGAGGATCAGGAACACCAATCAGGGCTGGGGACCATGAGACAAAGGAATTCAGGTGAATACAAAAATAGACTACAGTATATGGAAAACAGGCTAAACACTAAGAACAGAAAGATAAAAATGGGTGGAAGTTTGGCAGTGTTGTAAGACAAACAGGTAAAATGAAAAGGAAAAAAATAGTAACTCTGAAGATGAAAAGTAGATGAAATTAAATCCTATGCTAAAGTGTATGTTAAAAAGAGTTAGCAGAGCTTCTTTTCAGGTCCACAGAGGGAAACTTGCTATCTGTTTTTAGCTTGACTTCACAAAGAAGTCTGCCTTAAACCATCCAAAACCTTCCTTTTCTCCCTAATCACTTTGGGATTCATTGCCCTATCTGACACATCATAATTAGATGTAATTATATCCCTGAAAGTTTCATGGAAATTAGTAGTATGGAGAAAGACCAATATAGCATCTCTACTCTAAGTATAAAAGACAGATACAAGGATACTTTGCATTTAGCAGAAGATAACTGGCCAGTCAGCACATGCACAACTCCTGTCTAGTCACAGCATTGCCATTTCTTGCCCAGTCATGGTCTGGTTACCAGAGAACAAAAAGGATGCATTCCTTGGAAGGCACAGTTCAGTTGTTCATTTGCTTACAAAAACACCTTTGTTCTGTTTAAATCTTAAGATTTTAAAGTATATTATGAGTTGAGAGCTCTACTTCACACACAAAAAAATAATGAGGTAGAGCTCCTTTGTTTGCCCACTAGAAATCTAATTATTCTAACAATATGATTTTTATCTTACTGTTGTAGTCTAGAGATAATTCAAGGGTATTTACTCTTGATATAATTAAGATGAAAGTCAGAGAACATAATCTCAATTCTTTACATATTTCCAAAGTTTGACAGAGTGAAAATTTACTGGTTGTCATGAAAGTTCAATGTAGCAGTTTAAGAATTCAAGATAACAGATTTTTTCTTAGAAATTAACTAATTGATCAATTAATTAACACACCCTGAAAAAAAAAAATCGAATTCCTCAACATCCTTAACTTTTGCCCTATGCAATAAACAAAGTCATACCAGTGTCTAAAAATGATTGTTAAAAATAAATCTCAGCAATCTTGGAGAAACAGTCTCGCATAAGAAAAAGCTCAGATAGGAAGTCCATGATTAACACTACAAAACACATGCAAACATGGGAGACACATTTTTGCTACTGAAAATATAGTCTTTGCCACTTATAGTGACAAAGTGTGTAGAGTTTGCATGTCAGCAGTAAAAGAGATTGAGATTTTTCAAGATCTCTACTATATAAAGAATTATGTTTACATTGGAACATATTTAAGATACAGTTTAACAAATATCTTGAATTTTTCTCTAAAACATCTGCCAGTACATGTTATCCACAACTGGAAAACCATAGGTCAAGTAGGATCTGAAATCCAGTTCTCATGCAAAACTCTCAAGCACTGAAACTCAATATTTGGTAACACAGTCAATAAAAAGAAAGATAACTCTGCAGGAGGACAAGAAACCCAGACTTAACTATGACATGCTGTCTATCTTATGCATAGACATATTGTGCTCTGACTTATGGTAAGTAAAATGAGCAGTATGGAATATGCATTGCAGATGGATCACTTGCTGTGCAAAGCTTCTTGGCATTCACATACATAGGTCGATGCCATTCACCATGTTCAGATGTAAAAGAGAAAATTAAGAGAAAAAATATTTTGTACATCCATAATGCAAATTCAGGTATCATCTAGCTTTTCTGGACAGCTCAGTTCTTAATAATGTTTTAATAATGTAAATTAGTAAGGCATACATTGATTATAAATTTAGAAGATACCCGAATTCATTGATATTTTCAAAGGAAGAGCTCATCAGAAATCAGTATTACAACATAGGGGCCCTCTGCTTGAAGCTGTAGCTGGTTGGTGGAGCAGTTCAAGAGAAAAGATCGGAGCTACCCATGGATCTCAGTTGTTAATAGAATAGATGATCTTTACAGGTAACTGTCTGCACTTTCTCATTTGAAATACATCTCCACTGGTAGAGCAACAGATTGAGTTTGATGGATATTCTTGCTGCATTCTGAGGTGTGAAGAAAAGGCCTGAACTGTGCATATGCTATAGAAGACAGTTTTCACTACTACTTCTGGTGGCTCATTGTAGCTGTTACTGCTTTGTTCATAACCTTTGCACTCCATCATGTCTCTTGAAAATACAGCATTTGTTTCCCTGGTTGCTTTCAATTAAAGTGGCATTTTTGCTCTGGAGGATAATCTGCAAAATTATATTTGACTCAGTTTTTCTGTGACTCCTGATCAAGTGTGTTCATTTTACATATGTAAATGTGCACGCTAGAATGCCAGCTATGCAGGCACAACCTAACAGTTGAGCTGGTTCTTTTCTTCATCCTGTCTTTAGTGCTATACCCTTAGGTAATTCCTGGGCTGCTTCACTGTAACTGCTTTTACATAGTTCTGCAGAAAATGCAAAGAATGGACATAATCTATCTTGCACTGCCTTAGTTGTTTTGTATTTGCACTTAGGCAGGAATATAAATTAGGAAAAGCAAATTAAATTTTTACTTTTTGATAAAACAAGCAGTCTTTCATGAATACAAACACCTAGAGGAAAGGTCTGCTAACCAGTATTTGTTTTACAGAGTATAAAAAATTAAATTTCACCTTGAAGTCAGAAAAAATCTTGTAATCTGTGAGAGGGTCATCCATGAGTGAGAGACAGAGATTTATTATTTTTATTTTTAACTTGACTTTTATGAATAGTTAAAACAGAATGAATACTCTCTTATACTGAAGGTAGGAATGACTGTCTGCAGCCTTTGGCATAAGGAATCTGAAAGCAACTTAAAGTGAAAGGATGAATGAAAACTTGACACAGTCACATCTGTACCAAAGTCAGATTTGATCTTAAGTCCTCTAAACATCTTCCTTTTCTTTCAATTTCAAGATTTTCCCTGAGCAAAGAGCATTTCTGGAAAAATAAAATAAAATAAAATCCCATCCAACCAGGACTGATACTTACCCTTACATTAATCAGTTCTCAAGATATCATCCCACTTGGATGGCATGATAAATACATCTTAGAATGAATAAAATCCAGTAGGAGTTAGAAAGGACAGCTTGTACATTTCTGATGTACTTTCCAGCACAATCATAGTGAGTCTTTTCTCAACTGTTCAAGACATGTAGTATTAGAATTCCTCAAAGCCTAAATATACTGACCTGAATTTTTTAGAACAGATTTTTTTTTTTTTTAATTATTATTATTTTTTTTATTTTTTAGAGCTGGAGATCTTGAGGAAAAAATGGGTAGTCAGTCTATTTTAACATCCTACTCATTCATTCTTTAGAAAAACATTCAGTAGGAATGGAAAGTATTTATTTCACCAAACAGGTGATCACAGAAGAAATAATTTAAAAAACGAGTCTGAAATATATGCAAGGCACAGTATATAATACAGAGACCTATTACCCTGAGACATAAATTGTTCATTTTTCCCAAATAATTTTTCTCATAATTTAAGTGTAACTTTAGAGATTAAGAATTCACTTCTTCAGTCTAAATTCCCATCACCACAGTTTACAGTAAACTTGGTGAGATACGTATTTTGTACCTATGTGACTGAATCTGGCCTTGATTATTTTGTCATCCATATATATGTACTCTGTGCCAACTGATACAGAATCTCTTTAGCCTCATAGATTAGTATTTTTTCCCTGATTCTTATGTATTTCACATCTCTCCTCTCAGCATTTCCTTTAGAGGTGAGCAAGACAAAAACAGCTGCCTGGAACTCTGTGTACTCTGTGAAGGAACTCTGTGAAGCTGCCTGTACTCAGTGTACATTGTGATTATAATGCTTCAGTTAAGCACAGATCCATGCATCTAACATACAATGCTCTTCTTTCCTGTACAGCAATCAAAGCAGCTTTAGCAAAAGCTTGTTGCATATTTACCTTGAATGGACTACATTCTGTCAGGTCAGCTACACCCACAGATTTTATGCCCGCTGTGAGAAATAGTAATATCAGTCCCTATAGACTGGCTAAAATGCTCTTATTCAAAGTCTGAACAGATGGCTGACTCACTGTGTATATAGACTCTTCATGGCCAACATTTTAAGCATAGTGACTTGCCACTAATAAGACACTGGCACTGCTTTAGAAGAACATGATGTTCTTTCATATTTCAAAACATCATTTCCACCCTGAAAAATACCAGTAAACAGTTTTTGAGATGTCCAAAAAGAATATCTGCTGATCCAGAAGACTCAGAAACAGCAGTATATTTTTTTGTTGTCGTTCCCATAAGGATTTTAATTATACTGTTTTGTCTTTTCAACTGGAGATAGCATTTCTTATTGAACTGCTGTTATAGCATTGACAACCCAGGTGTTCAGCTTTATTCTTTTACTCTGAGAAAGAAAGTGACTTAGAATCATAGAATCACAGAAATTAATGTTTCAAGAACCTATGAAAAGATTGATGCTTTTGTGGTTATGCTACCAACCCCTGGCACTTCACTTTGGAATGTCATACTAACTAAAAACAGCAGTTGCCATTATTTTTCTTAGCTGATTTAAGAACAAGATACATTCCCAAGGATTTTTTCTTAAATGTCAATCACAATTATTTTGCCATATTAGACAGTATTTTAGAGCAGGATTCGTCTGCCCAAATATAGATGAGGCTATCTGCACCCGCACTACTTGTGCGGGCTCTCTTTATTGTCAGTGGAGAGAAACCGGCACTTTTAGAGTGCAATTGATCTTCTCTTAAGATTGACAGCTACACTGTAGACATCTAAAGTTGGATGAGATTAATAGTGTCCCCAACATTTGTTAAATTATGCAAGATTCTATATAAATAGAAGACAAAGTCTCTTCCCTAAAGAGCTTTCATCTTCAGTCAATACATTTCCAGAACTGAGCATCTAAATTGCCTGTCTTTGTCAAGTGTCTCCCTTTAATGTTATACCATAAGGTGCTCTCTGGTTTTCCTGGACAACACACAGCACTCACTTTAGAGAGCAGTACATTCGCAAGAGAACTTCTGATAGTTGCTTTTCTAGAACTGTGATAGGAATTTTTTTGTAATTTTTTTTTGTTTGGTTGGTTAGTTGGTTTGTTTTTTGTTAGTTTGTTTTTGAGAAACCAGAGTTGTATTTTGTCAAATTCTGCAGTCAAGTTTGAAAAGCAAGTAATTCAAAGTAGAACCAAGAATAGAGTTTGCCTCCAACAACCTAATCTTCCCACATATGCTGATTCCTCTGGGAAACAGCAAAGTGGTGACTCCTCTTTGCTACTCGCTGAAACACATGCACGTACACACACAAGCACAGAGATGCAAGGAAACTAGAAACATTACTTGTGCCATTTCCCAAGCCATGGACAAAGCACTGAAGAGGTATGAACTTCTGCACAACACAGACCCAATGATAAACTAAAACTGGATATTATCATCACTCTTATTTTTGCTAATAATATTATAATTCAAGGGGTGGGCACAAACTGACTTTCCTAAGGCAACAGACTTCTTTTAGAAGAGGACAGAAATAGCATCCACACTTACATGGAACATACAAATAAAACACTGGAAAACTAAGTTTTTTAGTAGTTAGCTTTGCTGTAACAAAATGAAAAGCAACCTCTGCGTAGGTGGAGCAATCAAACGCACAACACTGTTTTTAAGACAAAATTTATTTTTGTATTGCTATAATAGTAGATTGAGATATTAGGGTGAAACAAAGGCTCAACTTTGAAGTCCTGCTCTACACTGCTAAAGAAGCTATAGATACGTGAGATATTTATCTTAGATCTTAACTAAAGTGTCCATATTTCTATGCAGTGCATGAATGACTGCAGGGGTTGTTATAAGATCACTAAGAGGAGAGAGGTGGAACTCATAGTGTTTCAAAATAAAGATTAGAGACAACCAAATCTCTCAAGGTTCAGTAGCTTCATTTAAAAATAATAACAAGAAGAAAGTTTGGCCTGCCTAATCTTAAAGGATCAAGTAGACTGAAACTCATTGGCCTAGAAAAAACTTGCAGCAGTATGCAATACTCTGATAAGCTAATAACCAATTCCCATCAAAAGAGGAGGCAATGTTCAAAAAAAAAAAAACAAAAAACAACCAACACACACAAGCTGCCTTTTTGCAAATCACTGTTCTCGCAACAGCCACCATTTTTTTCCTTTCATACAACTCTCATGCTCCTTTCAATAAAGTACAAATGCCACCAGAAGTTTTTTAAACAAATTTTGTGCATTCAAAAATTAAAATTTTGCATTCTATACGTTTGCTGAACTGGTACACACAGGGTCATAGAATCATAGAATATCCTGAGTTGGAAAGGACCCATAAAGATCATCAAGTCCAACTCCTGGCACCGCACAGGTCTGCCCAAAAGTTTAGACCATGTGACTAAGTGCACAGTCCAGTCACTTTTTAAATAAGGGTCTATTAACAAGTGGCCAATAACAGTGGCGAAAGACATCTGTTTTCATACAAAAGCTCTTCCTGATAGGCTTCTTATCCAGAGTGGCAGTTTCCAAATGAGTTATATAGATTAAAGCCTAACCTGTGGGGAAAATAAATAAATAAATGAATAGCTTACAAATAAAGGAGTAACTTTGTCCAGAAGCATGTCAAGTTTGGCAAATCAATTCAGGTCATGTCTAATTTGATAAGCCAAACCCTGGAATAAGTTGAAAATAAATTATTCTACTAAATATGAAATATCATAACAAAAATATTCAATCTGATAATTACAATATCCACAGCAACAATAGCAGAATAACATTTATAATTCTCCGTTAAAACAGTTAAAGCAAAGCCCTGGGAATTTTATAGAATTTTTCCTACCTCTTGTATTCTGTCACTAGATAACTAGTGAAATAGAACATTCTTCAATACATATATATAAAGTCTTCAGTGCATATTTAACTATTCAAATTTAGCTAACATACTATTTTTGCTAAAAGATAACGCAAAACAAGATCTCAGTCACAGCCACAAAATCTTTTTAAATGTATTTCGTGTGCTACTTCTGAATATTAATAAAAATTAATAATTAATTTTGCCTTTGGCATTGCAAGATATACTAGTTTTAATTAGTGTAGTATACTCCTATACAATTAAAAAATAATTGATGTCCACACTTATTGGCGGTCTCTGTGATCTCTTTTCCTGTTGTTGTCAACAAATACCTCAAAAAACAAGTTCAAGAATGTTTTGCTGTCCACTTGATTTACACACCAAAAGTAACAGACAAATCTTTTATGATGAAACAGAACAGTTTTCTGTTTAAATTATACACAAGTTTATTAACTAGAAAAGAGAAATTTAAAAGTTGATTGCTTGAAGAAATAATGGAAAGAATATCAAAATGTTTAGTCTATCAACAAATTTGCCTAGAATACATCAGTGGGTGACAGAGTATTTCAACTTAGAAGTAGTGGCCATCTTGTATTTGTTACGTCAATCCTATCTAGCATTTAATTGTGATGTCCCCCTTAATCAGTTCCAGTTATTTAAATTCAGCATGTGTTTTTTTTTCCTACATTGTATGAATTGTACCATGAGCTACTTTATTATATAACACTAAAGTCTCTCTCTCTCTCTCTCACTCTGAAAGAATAAGTCCAAGAATTAAAGTATAAATTCCCATGGGGGAAAAACAAACAAACAAACAAACAAACACCAACTATTCCTTTAATGTATTTGCATCAGAAATCTTGAATAAAGTTTTCCTTATTACAACCAGTAAAACAAATATGTTGAATCCCAGAGTGTAAATTCTCCAGCAGTTATGAAACACACAAAAAAATCATACGATAAAGAACAACCCAAACCAAGTACTCCATATCTAACACAGACGTTCATGCTTGTAACTTGAATCTATGTTAGAAAATGCACCCAGGAAAGACATTTTGGGGCATGACAAAAAAAGCTAACTAAAAATTGCTGACCTTATTTTTTCCATATCACACTTTTACACGTACCTCAGAGTTAGTCATAGGACAAAGGCCAGATAAACAAATAGACTAAACAGAAGAGCAAACGGGAATTCGACAATACACGAATAAAGATGCACATTTTTTATTTCATCATCTAATCCACATACTTACAGAGTTGTGAACATGAAAAAATCAGCAAACCAGATATTTAAGCAATTAATGCTGTTATCATGATTAATGATCTCAGTGGTTATTTTAACTAAAAATGGATAGTACTTCATGTAACCTACTTAAATATATATCGCTGAAGAAGTAAGAGCATTCTAAAATAAACTCTTATTTCCGAGGATTTTTCAAAGTCACTGCTAAACAACTTTCCTGGCACTAAGCATGGAACTGTTTGCTTCAATTAAAATATTCAGCTCGCTTCCTTTTATGCTTTAAACAGGAGGTAAGACAAATCAGTAAAATCATTTTACTTTTAAGCTGCCACCTTCAGCTGCAGATGGGGTTTCCTATGGTTCCTGTCACCAAAACCCAGGTGTGCACTGCTGACTGCGTGGAAATGTCCAATATAGCCCAGGCCTAAATCTTTGGACTTGCTGCATTGCCCAAAGGTGTCAATGCCTCAGTTATCACAGAGAAATACCAATAAACTACTTTATTTTATAAAAATTGTCATGACATTTAAAGGTAAATTTTATTACTTAAAACAAACAAAGAAAACAACATAATCTACCAGTAATACAAAAACAACCTACTCCGTGGAATGACTGAAACTGCAAGTTGCCATGTTGAGGAACATGAGCTATATATACCTCAAAGTGGCAGTTTTGCTTTAAGAAACTGTCACGTGAGAGCTGCAGACTATCAGAGACCTGCCAGATGCTGGGACTACCTGCAGGCCTTAAAAGCACCAAGCTGCCTCCTGTGTTTGGCCCAGGAGCCCTCAGGGCCCTGAGCCCATGCTGCACCACAGGGTGCCCGTCTCAGCTGCGCCCTGTGCTGCTGTGGCCTTTCCAGCACTGACATCGGCCTACTCTGAGGGCTTGGCCTTCACCACCGTCCCCAGCCTGCCATCTGCACTAAGGGCCTCACCAGCTCCCTGACAGGTCCCTTCAGAAAATCTGGATGCTTCAGAAGTGCTTTTCTGCTCATAAAACCCAGCAGTTTGTCCCTTTGCATACTCTGGGAGACCTTTGCCCTAATCACAGCCTTAAATTTAAGGTTTTGGGAGCCTAATATGGCAGGATGAAACTTCATAAAAGCCCTAAATATTCTCACAAAAACAGCCAAGCAAACAGTCCAATCACTGCTCCAAAAAATAAATAAATAAACAAAAATGCATACTTAAGCGGTTTTACTACGCGTATTTGAGCTGAAACAGAGCAAGTGGGGGAATATTTCCTCCAAACATCAGAGCTCTGTAGTTAAATGTGCTGGGTCTGAAGTCTCAATGTGCATTTTATTAATTCTGGCACCCCTGCTGACCTCAGTTACAGCCATAGGTTACTGCAGAGCAAGTTTATCAGGCTGCAGCTAAACAGAAGTGAGTGGAAGTGAGATCTTTTTACCAGGTTCCTTCCTCTACACTTCTAAAGTTCTTAAAAATTGCAGTGGACTAAAATGTATTACAGGAACAGGGACAAAAGTCCCTGTCAAGTACGACCAGTTACCCAATAGCTGAAACCTCATTTTATCTGTCAGTAACATGGTAGGCCATAAACAATTTAATTCCACTTCCATAAATTTTCATGGACTGTGCAGCCTATGATATTTTTATTTTTTACATTTTTTCAACAACTTTACATTTCACAGAATCACAGAATGGCTTGGGTTGGAAGGGACCTCAAAAATCATCTAGTTCCACCCCCCTGCCATGAGAAGGGACACCTCCCACTAGACCAGATTGCCCAAAGCCCCATCCAGCCTGGCCTTGAACACTTCCAGGGATGGGGCATCCACAGCTTCTCTGGGCAACCTGTTCCAGTGCCTCACCACCCTCAAAGTAAAGAATTTCTTCCTAATGTCTAATCTAAGTCTACCCTCTTTTAGTTTAAAGCCATTACTCCTCATCCTATCACTAGACTCCCTGACAAGGAGTCCTTCTCCAGCTTTCCTGTAGGCCCCCTTTAGGTACTGGAAGTCTGCTATAAGGTCTCCCAGAGCTTTCTCTTCTCCAGGCTGAACAACCCCAACTCCTGTCCATATCACAGTGTCCTGGTTACAACTGGGATTATTCAAAACAATGAGTCAATAACCAAACGAGCACTGACAATGAACTTCCCTTTTAACTTCCCTTATTACACCTCAGCTCAGGGTAGACAAAGAAATAAATGTAATCCTAGATCAACTACTGCAGAAGGTCTCACCCCCACCAGAGCTCCAGAGACATACTTTTAAAAATTTTGAATATAAAACCCTTCTCTTCTCCTCATCATATATTCTTTCCTGAGCGTTCCATAGAGGCAGACATGAAACAGGATGTTTTTTCCGTTTTTATTTATGTGAATTTTCATGACATGTCATGCACCACATTCACAGCAATCACTGACAGATAGTTAAGTTTCTAACAGGCTACAGGGGAAACCATTTTCCACCAACTGTTCTCCTATATGCCAGAATAAAATATATATTGTGGACTAAATCTCTTCCCACTTTTATCCTGCCAAAAAGTGTGGATTTTGTTTTTTAAATGAGGCTTGAATGAAATTCCATTAGCTATTCCTGAACTATGGCAGAATAACTATTCTAGCATAAGAATAAAAAATAAAAAATCTAACTGCAGATAATTGAACTTGTCTCAAATATGAGTTGTTTTCTGGAAACAAAAAATGTGAATGGACTTCAGTACAATACTTATTTGGTTTGTACAGTCTTCATTGAATCAAAACCAGTTAAAGACTATTTGATACTGTACAGTATGTCTGTGTCGGAGAAAAATATTTTTAGGTTAGCTGGGATGCTTTAACCATAGATGTCTTCTTCATGGATGGAAAAATACACCCGTTAGTGCATGCAGTTTATGCTCTAAGTATGTGGAAAGCCATCAGAAGTCAGAAGTTAGTCCAGAATTACTGTCATCACTTTTTACTTCATGATATGCCTTTTCTGTATAAGCTTAAATACAAGATGTAAAATTATTCAAAATAAATTATGTCAAAAGCAACATTATTTTATGTATATTTTTGTGATGTTCTATAGTGTTGGGTTTGGTTTTGAACCAAAATCAATGCAAGCACCAAAGAGTGAAAGATTCTGTATTTAATTTGCTGTAGATAATTAATGTAAACAGACTATATACGTTTTCACTTGGGCATGGTAAGAATTACGGCACATTTCCTCTAAGTACTGAACACTCACAAAACTTAAGTTTTTAATATGCTACCAGACTGTATTTAAGCTTTGAACAACTGAGAGAAAATTAGTAATTTTAGCTGGGCCACAGTAAGACCAAGCCTTGTTTGTGTTTGCACTTGATCCATCCAAAGGTATATTTAATATTCCTGTTCTCACAGACCCTAGAACATCATAGCCCATAATTTCCTGTATGGCTCACCTACTTCTTCAGTTTCTTTGCTGCAGAAGCTGGGCTGTAAGTTGGGAAAGAAAGAGGAAAGCAGTGTTAGCCTCTGGAATGATCACTGTAGTTGACAAAAAAGAACAGAAAATATGGATAAACCATCCTGCTACCCAAATTCTTCTATGATCCCCCATTCTCCTAGCTTGGAAAGAAAACTGGATTTTCTCCAAGGCTAGACAGGTGGCAGGGAAATATTTTTTGGTTAATTACCTCAGAATGCTGGGAAAGGTGTGCTGCTACCTCATGTCTGCATTGCACTACCTCACACTGGTAATTAAGCTGATCAGTACTGGTACATCTACCCACCAATCAAAGCTGGAGATAAGGGATATTTTGAGGAGACAAAGCATTAAACAGCATTGAATTAAGAGTTTGGGTAATCAAGATGGCACATGTTCTACTTGAAAAATAAGGCCAATCCCTCCAAAAGAGGGACAGCTGGCATGCTGAAAGTCAATCGTAACTACAAGAAATGTATTTCTTGCTTTAAGAGTCACAGTTGGGGCCTCCGTGCAGGCTTGTAGCTAATGAGTTGATAATGTCTCCTTCAGAAGAAGGGAAAAAGGCCACTACTCAAATTTGCCTTAATTCCTCTTCATTTGGGATGCTGGCATATCCAGGTTGGCTCTAATATTTATATAATGACCAGTCATGCCAATGGTGGACTCACTGACAAGCATGCTCAACCAAGTCTTAAATTAAACACAGTAATAACATTGCAAGTATTTTACTGTTTCTGAATTTTGGACATATATTGTCACAATATATTTATATTGTGACATTCCTGAAGACATCCAAATATAAACACCACTACTTTTAGTGCACTATTTTCTGTGGGGAATACTAGAGCAAAACCAATTTTGTATCGTTAACAACAGAAAAAAGAGATTTTCTGCTATCAGCCCTGAAAAAAAAAAAAAAAAAAAAAGCATCTAAAAAGCATCTTTGTGTATTTCTGTAAAGAATAGTATGGGAGATGTACTCTGCATTTCTTTGAGAAAATAATACACTACCCTGCCAAATCCATACAAATGTAAAAACAAGAATAAAGATCCGAAGTTAATGAATCTTCTAATATTTTCCAATGGCAGGATCATTTTGCCCAAGCACAAATATATGCCTGGCACTTAACACTTAACTTATCTGCAATTTGCTGCAAGTATCTCTGGAAGCACATATGTGCATGCAAGTAGCCAATTTACTGTCTAGGCCTCACAGTGGACCACTTACATATTTTCAGTCATTTTTGCTACAGCCTCCATACTTAAAATGTATGAATTACTTGGTCAAATTAGTCACACAATTAAGCATGAATGTTTTTTATAAAACTGTTCTTTAACATCACTAATCTGAGGATGCCTGGCCCTACAAATAACTTGCTGTGCAAGATACTTATAGAAATGGACTACTTCAGCCTACTAGGCCTAAAACACAAACTGCAGCAGACCTTACAAGAAGTAATCAGTATTAATTGCAGCATTAATGGGAATTTTAAAAACATAAATCAACAGATTGCACAATTTCCAAACTATTACTCCCAACAAACTTTACTCCAGATAACTAATTGCATACACTGCTCTTTAAAGACACATTCCTACCAAGTCTGAGTTAGAAACCAGCCTCAACCCTAGAAATTAAGTAACTTCAGTACTTGCTGAATTTAGCTGCTCTTTTAAAATGCTGCAAAAGTAATCTAAGTGTTAAGATGGCATGTTGAGATTGTACATGCAAAGGTGATATAGCCTGAAATGCTGCTAGACTGATCTAATAAAAATGAACAATACAATCAAATTATATGAGGTCATTAAAACTATTAAAGTCATTCATCAAACACAAAATAGATCTTTCGATTTGGGGGGAAATACTGAGACTCCAAACATCCCTCTGCAATCCCTTTCATCATTTCAGCAATTTTCAACATGTGTCCGTCCTCATCTGAGTCCACTGTCTGCTCTTCCTCCTCCTCCCCCACTTCTCCTCGAATAGTGTTCAGAGAGAACGTCAAGATGTGGGCTAATGGAGCTGGCATGAGTTGCAGTTTAATATTGCATGTGCTTAACTTTTTGTGCAACTGACCAACATGACATGTCTAACTGTATAAATGGAAGTTTTATGGTGATAAGATCAGTAGTTACTGAGATATTTATGTGACATGCTGACAGATATAAAACTACAAAGCTTGCTTTTATGCCTTACGTCCTCTAGAAGAAAAAAAAAAAAAAAAAAAAAAAAGCACAAGATAATCTTTCTCCCATTTTTACACTTTGTAGGTTTAGGTCTCTCAAGGGAGATTCTCATTGCTTCTGGGCAGAGGAGGAAGATTATCTCCTGAAAGAAGGTCAAGATTTAAGAAAATATATTATTTTTGTGTGTATATACATGTGTACAGATACATAAATACATACATAAATATAATCTCTGGATGGAATGGAGTCCCTTTTACATTTTGATCTGGGGAATACCAACCCCTGTTCTTTCATAAGATGCTGATGTTTCCTGCTGCTAGAAAGCAGTTCCCCCCGAGCTGTGCCCACAGCTGAAGTTAAGTCTCTTCTTTACCTCCTTCTCCGTCTGATGTGAATGTTACTTCACACACCAAGAAGGTAGGCAGCTGGAGCAACCAGTAAAAGAATGGGGAACTGTCTAGTGGCAGCAAATAGGGGAGAGAAATAAAATCAAATATGTATTTTAAAAAACAAACGAACAAAAAAGTTTTTAAAAAAATAAAGCAAGGGAGGGAGACTTGTAGGTAAACATCAGGCCAGAAGAAAAAGACTTCATTTTAGGAGACACAACTACCAGGCCATGTGCAAAAAGTACTGACCGTGAGAACAAGATAACACAGAGGACAAAGGTAACAGTAAAGCTGCAAAATAGTCAGCTGTGCTGTTACTTTCCCATGGGCTCAGACCCTTCCACACCAAACAGTGGATGTTCAGTGCCCTTCATCTCCATACAAGATGCCATTGGTGGATAGCAAGTCTTACTCCTCCTTACTCATTTTATTTCTCTGGCCTGCCTTTGCTCTTGTCTGAAATACCAAATGAAAAGGAATAAAAACAGCAGTCAAATCCAAGCTGAGGTTTTGAATAAAGTAATAGTATGAGGGTAGTGTATGATGCATAGAACCACCATATCTGTATGACCCAAAGGAGATATGAAGGTTAAGGAAGTGTGGATGGGATGTTTATCTCAGGCTTTGCCATTTATAATTACTATGTTGGAAAGGAAGTGCTGGGAGGGCGAAATTCTAAGACTTGTTAGCAATGCAGTATAAACATTTTGTTTGTTTGTTTGTTTTTTGTTGTTTTTAATTTTTTGTATGAAGTTTCTTTTACCTGCAGTACCTAGAAGGTCAGACTGAATTATTTCCCCATCTCTAAAGCACCTACACTTGCATTTGGAAGAACAAAAAGTGAATTTTTGTGAAAAGATTTAGATCTTGTTTAAAAATTAACAGTGTCTAATGGAAGTCCCCCTATTAATCATCCATCTCAAAACACTTTTTGAGGGAAATCAGAGGCCATGTTAAATCTCCGTATTCATGTTTCAGGCACCATCATTTTAAGTTTATTTTGGATAGTGTTAGAGAGACTTTGTTAGTTCTGCAAATGGACTGTGATGATTAATATAATAATTAAGATGCTTGATAATTCCCTTCTTGTGTCAAGTGGATGTGAAGGAATATGTCATCTCCTTTGTTTTCAGTTGATGTACGCACTCAGCTTGAACTGTTCAGATATCATTGAACTATCGTATGAACTATCACCTAATCATAGAACTGACAGAAATCATATTCCAACAACTGGAGGATAACCTCATATTTTAATTCAACCAAAAGTCCTAAAAGTATTTTTCAATTGTTGTTGGGTCTCCATACCACCAGTCAAAACTCAAGATCTGGTGGCTGTACCTGTCTCTAAAAATGAACTTGTTATATTGAACCAAAATCTAATTTCACAACATAGATGAAGTCATAGAAAAACAGTACTGCTGTCATTGGGTATGGTAAATGTTGGCACAAAGATGAGAGCAGAATTGAAGCATTAGCAGTAGCTAATCTGATGCACTGAATAAGAAAACAGACTGTTGTACTGAATAAGAAAACAGCAAATCAAGCAAACAACAAATCCCTAACCAAACACAAACTATTTTCTGTTCTTCCCTCCTATCCATCACCTTTGCTGCTCATTGCACAGTGACAGTCTTTCTTCTTTAAAACAGTTTTGCAGTTTTGCCAGACAACAGTCTGTTACAGTATACATAAATGAGATTTTTTTTAAGGGACATTAAGGATGCATGTGACAAAACAGTAGCAGCTTATCAGACATGAACTAAAATCCGTTACTGTATTTTAGCTTATTGATCTACTGTAAGCTTCTCAGCATTGTCTAATTTAAATAAAACTTCAATTTGTAACAATACTATAAATAGAAAGCAATATTGATCAGAGTGCCACCAGCCTGCTGAACTTTTGTTATCACTGAAGCTTGACCAGTTAATGTTGAATGTTACAATTTATTACACTGCAAAGTACAATACAACACAATAGCATTTAGATTTATAAACAAAGAAATGCTGAACTACTGAAAGCAAGTTCAGTCAGCTCAGAACAAGAAGAATATTCTGAATATTCCACAGCACTATATCCCAAACTGAGGAAATATTTCATTACCTCTATGATACAAACACCTGTTAACTCTGCTGAAGACTAAGGAATCTGATTTCTTTTAGACTCTTTTAAACCCCAGCAAGACATCTGATGTCCATCAGCAAACATTCATCACTGCTGTGGTTGTTTTTTTGAGCTTTGGAGGACCATTACCAGTTAAGATGGGTAAACAATGTCTCAGGAGACAGCACCTTCCTGACAAATAGAGGCAGATACCCAGACCCTGAGTCACTTCTTTTCTTCCACTCTTCATAAAAACTTAATAGATGTGAAAACAGCATACTCACATATGTACTAAACACGTACCGGGGTAGATTCCACATATGTGGGCTGTTCTCAGGCAGCAAGCAATAAAATTCTCTAGACAAAAAATATTTCATTACAGTTCTTCCACTCCTGAAGGTGCGTTGGTTCGAGGATATTGCTGATGGATCTTAATGCAAGCTTGGTTTCCCTGCGTTCACCACCCAGCAAAGTAGTGGTGTTGCTTCTCACAAAGTATGTGCTCACCTTTAGCTGTACATGTGGAAGAACTCATGGTGCTCTCCTCCTCTTGAAGAGTAAGGCCACTGGGATTGCCTGCAAGACAAAAGAGTGTCAATGCAAACAGGAATCAGGGTTTTGCTTCAGACTAGAGTAAAGGCCACATAGGAGAGCCTCTATCCTCAAGCATGGGAAGAAATCCAGGACACCTTCAGTTTTCTCTAAAAAGATTTAAGCTAGCATTTGCTGGGGAAGAAGCTGTAAAAGAAGTAGAGGGCTTCAATGATATCCTGTTTTAGAGAAGAATACCTGCCCCTTGCTTTGGAGAGGGCAGTGAGGGACAGACATGCAGAAACACCCATTTGGGTGGGAGAAAGAAGGCATCTGCAGCTTTTCAGCTACTAAACAGTGTGGCAAAAACACATCCATAGCACTGATATCACCCTTATTTGAACTAGAAAACAATAATGTAAATAAGGTGATATAAGTATGCAATTTCACTCTGCAGAGCTCAATGTCTATTAGTCTTCATCCAAAATAAAGGTCACCAGACAGTAGGTTACACCTCTTCTTCCTTTAACAAAGAATATAATCCTGTAAAATGCCTTCAGGCTGGGGAATTACTTTTTTTTTTTTTTTCTCCAATTGGGCAACTAAAACACTGCTCATGTAGAAACAATTTTTTGTTTATTTATTTTATTTTTTCTTATTTAAAGCAAGAACAAATATTTTGAAATGGTTTCGAGTGAATGGGACATGATTTAACAGTCTTGTGGACAGGGTGTGCAATTACTAGATTAGCCTTTTAGGCTTTCATTCGATATTCAGTATGTCTTTATACAGTTTCGATAGAGATATCATTATGTATATGTATATATATGTATATCATGACTAGATAGTGTTTTAGTGATAACATGGTGTTAATATGTCTACTATTTACAGGCATGTGCGCTTCTAGTATCACCTGACACATACAGATATGCTGATATTCCTACTGTGCCAGCATTTCTGTGAATGTAGTGCAGCCCTTCTCAGTTAAAAAAAAAAAAAAAAAGAAAAAAAAAAGAAAAAAAAAGTTAAAAACAAAACAACAACAACAAAACATGCCACCAATAAAACAAAACAACAAAACCCCAAAAGGACAATTTCTTTGACAATATCTTTAAAGCTTCATCTTTAGATAGCACAAATGCAGGATACCCAGTTTACAGAGATCAGGCAGTTCACAAATTATTAAAATTCCTTGTTCAGAAATTTTAGAGGGATTTGGGAAATATAACTGACATTTGGTAATTTCCTACTTAAAATGTAATTTCATGTGAAATTGTATGGCTGTTCTTTAAACTTTCTTACTAGAAAAAATAAATTCTAACCTCAAATAATATCTTAAATTTCAATTTAAATAATTCCCCAGCTATAAAATGTATAATTATGAATTTTCAGTTTTATGTTTACAGAATCTTCAGTATGCACAATCCTTAGTTCCATAATTCCAAGGAACTTACATAATATTTTATATCTTTGCAAGTGATTACAACAGTACAGTGTGATTTGTTACAAAAACTGTTGCAAACATACCAGGAAAAGATAAATTCAAATTTAAGTTAAATAAATAAATAAATAAATAAATAATATTAACTAAGTAAAATACAGAATGTCTCAATCTGTTGCAAGAAAATTTGCAAGCAGAAAAAAGGCTGTATTCACTGAATATTTTATCCATTAAAAAGTATTCACACCAGCTGAATCAAAAGTTTGGCTTTTACATCCTCATTTTCCTTTTGCAGCTGTCAAGCTCTGGTCTGAACACCACATTTCTTGACATCTGCTGCCAAAGTCTTGTTTAGCTTATGGATCCACAACTGGACAGAGGGAAAAGGAGGCCTGATACAGGCCAGAAGATAGACAAGAGCAGAGTTGAATAAAGACAGATCAGGTGAAAAGGAAATGAGATCTGGAAAAAATCAAAAGACAGGAGGCGTAGGAAAGGACAAGAACACATATGGGAGAAGATTTGCAGATTGAAGGTTATAATAATGGGGAATGGCAGCTAAGAGACAATGAAACCAGCAAACAGATGGAAGGAAAAAGGACAAAAAAAGAAAAATAAAGTTCAAAAGTGCCAGAAATAGAGCAGGAGCTATTTAACAGAGAATTGACTGAGAGAGTGAAGGGAAGAAAGAAACCTAATGGAAAATAAAAGTTTGACTATTAAAAGAAGCCCCTATGTTATTCTACTTCAGGATTCCACATCAGGAAGCTATATTTCTTTTTTTTTTTTTTTTTTTTTTTTTTTTTTTTTTTCCCCCAAGGAAGTCCAATAGTTGGAATAGTTTCAGTGCAAATGTAGGGCTCGTTAGAAAAAGAACATATAACCAAACCTCCTGTACACTTTTAATGCTAATGATATCCATATTAAATAGTCCTACAAGAATTAACCAGATCCTTCAGAGTTGTTGTCTCCATTTCTCTGTATATAAACAGTAAGAATTCCATAAGGCAAATAAACACCTCTTGCCATCTGCTGAGAAGCTGCACTAAGTCTCTTTATGAGTTTGTTTTAATGAAAATCTTTTCGGAGATGCATGGTATGTAACATGACCCATCAGTGTTTCAGTTTCATAGCCCTTATTAAGGTAGACACATAAAAAATGTGGTAGGTTCCCTGTCTTCCAAGGCCTATATATGAATTACTGAACACTTTAAAAATTGCATATTAATTTCTATAGGCTTTACTTAAAGAAAACAAACAAACAAAACAAAAACAAAACAAACAAAACAAAAAAAACTTGTCAGTTACCATGGACCACCATATATGCATACTACTATAAAACCCCACATATTTCAAACAATTACAGATTGCAATCGTTTTTTTGTTTTGTTTTAATATATAAATGTGGTATATACTTAGACATTTTAAAAACTCATAGATTACACTGTAAGGGTTATTGCATTTTTTTATTCTTTTACTACCAGTGAATTACGTATTTACATGGATAAAGCATCTGTGTAGCCAATGGAAAACATTCATGTTATCTTCCAATGCAAATAGGAAGTAATCTCAAATTTCTTGCCATTGACCAAAGGAAGACAAAATAATATCTGAAAACAAATTAGGATTAATATTAATTGCATTGGTACTTCATATTTTTTGTTAAATATAAGGTACACCAAAGGACTGGACCCCAAAAACATGAATAAAATGAAGTATGCTTACTCAAGCTAGTAAAGCCATTGACTCTAATTTACAACATGGTGGCAGGATTTTTCTTTAATACATTTCAAATTATAATGGCTCATTCACTTAAATTAATACTTTGTGATTTATAAGAACCAAAGATGGAGTTACCCCAGAACTACCATATTGTGAGAATAACAGTGCCCCACAGCATCTGTTATGATTTGGAGGAAAAAATATTTATTTTTTTTCCTACCAGGTTTCACAAAATAGCTCTTTCAAGGAAGAAATAACACACAGAAGTGCCAGGCCTTAGCTGATAAAAAATTAGCAAAGGTCATTATACCAGGAAAGTGAGAATAACTCAGATTGTCTAAGGATTTGTCCCAGTGGAATCATCTTAGATTTACCTGTCCCAAGGATCTGTTCCATATTGCAAGGAATGTTCATGCGTAAACATAGTACCTCTGCATCCACTCTGGATATAACTGGGTTATCTTCCTTCTCCTTTCCTGCAGAAGCAATAAAAAGTAAAAGTAGCAGTAAGGAAAAATTTGGTTATAAAGGCTTAATTTCCATTTGAGAAAGAAAGTGGTCTTCAGCAGTATAAACTTCCACAGGTACAGTTGTACTGTCCACAGTAATTATAATCTCATCCCTAACTGCGGTAGGCATATACAGTAACTAAGCAGTCTGGTCGTGAGACATCTAGTAATGGACAGACAAAAGCCTCTCAAATATAAAGAGTCAGGAATATTTCAAAAAGAAATAAATGGGTGAATGTTTACGTGATATTATATCTGCTTGATAAATAATTTTAATATGATAAGTAAAAGTGGCCATTGAACATGTGATAAACCAATCAGCTCCTAGCTTTTTTCCTAGTTGTTGTTGTTTGTTTGTTTGTTTGTTTTGGGGGGGTTAGGAGTGGGAATTGTGGCTTTAGGCTATTTTTAAATGTATATTTTGTTTAAATTAAAGCCCCAGGTCTGTCCTGATGTAATTTTTTTTCAGCTAGTCAGGTTATGAACCCCTGAAATAAAGGTGTTTTTAATGGAAAGGCTGACAACCCCTTAAGTGTAGTCCTGTGAATGATGGCACCTTGATCACAGTTGGAGAAAATCTTCAGTGTGATATAAGCTACTGAACTAAATTGTAAAATGACAAGGACTGAGTGAACAGTTTTTAATACAGATAATATTGCTCATGTAGTCTATAAATATAGAATTAAATGTTGACCTCTATCTCCCATGTCAAAAGTCAAAGTCAGTGTCAGCACATATTGTTTTTATTTGTTTCAAGAGAAAAATAGATCAACAACATTAACCTCACAATGAACAGAGAATTGAATGAATTAAAAAGCAGTACCCCATAAATCCCTTTCCTTTTATTGGCACAGTGATAAAAATGCCTAGGGCTTAGAGGAAAAGGGTAGTGTCAGACACTAGTCTGAGATGCTCTATGTACACAAAGCTGTACATCACATGCTACAACAGAGGAACAGAGATATTAAGATTTGTACAGTCTTTTACGTAATACACAATATCCATCACATTGTGTCATAGCACCTGGTAAAACATGGCATGTCAGATATCCCTAAAACAAATAGGTTATCACAAGATTGTTTTAAAGCAACGTTACCTTCTACCTACCTTTGAAAGATACATTTCACAAAATAGATTAAAAGACTTCATTCAATACTGCCCATACTTACAGTGTCCAAATAATTCAAGACAACACCTAGAAAAGATTCCACTGTGTTTAGAGAGTCACTTGCTTTGCTGTATGGGTATCTCTTTAAATCAGTAATTCACTCTGATAGGACTGACAGATTTGACATTTTTCCCCTGTTTAAAAAGTCTTTTTTTTCTTTTTCTTTTTTTTTCCAAGACACCACACAATAATGAAGGCCCCTGTTTCACAATGCAATGGTTAATTTGACAGTTAACTAAAATGAGTAGTTTCAATTGAAAATTCAGTTTAATTGCAACTTTTGGTGCTGCATAATTAAACTGAAAATGTTCTAAAAATTCACACAGTCAAAACTAGGACAGAAACAAAAGCATATTCACGTTGGTTTAGGGTTTTCTAATCAGACTCTAGAGAAACTGACAAAGAGTAACATTTAAAAGTGAATCAGTTAAACACAAGAGAAGGAATGGCATCATCGGAAAAATTCAGCTGTTAGTTTCTGTTTACTTTTTCTTATCCTTCTGCAGCTTGTAGGATATACACAAATTCTTTTGGTTTAATGCTCCAGTGATTATCAGTTGGCAATGTTGCATCATGTGAAAAACATTTTACAGCATTTGCACTGTGCATAAGCACACAAAAGCAACTAATTGCAATTTTTGTCAAATCTGGACCATGTTCTCTCGTAGTTTAGTGGAACCAAATGCTGCATTTGTTCTTGAAATGGACTGGCTGACGTAGAGTTTCACCAGTAAAGTATAAGCTTGGAGGGAAATATTAACTTGCACTTACTGCTGAAGGCTGATATGCTGAAGCTAATCTATATCTCAGAAAATGCCAATGAGAAAAACATTCTCGGGCTGAACATTCACAGGGTTTGAAAGAATTTTACAGCTGGCTATAAAGAGCAACTTTTCTGCTTCACATGTATTCATGCAGCTCCTGGGCAGAACCAGTCATGGTGCTTTTCATAGCTGGATGATCAGAAGACTTCTCTGTAACTTCTAGTAAAGAGGCAAAAGCTTATATTTTATTATACTAAAGGATTATTGGTGTGTAGGGCAATATTAAATGTCTATATAAAGCAAGTCACTTCGGGTCACGCTGAACTTGTAAACATGAAATCAATGCTTCACATAGACAAATAAAGCCCAAACTGGGTAGAGCTTTCTGACACATGGTTGGTAAAATTAACTTCAATGTTGGTTTTAAAAGATCTACTTTTGATTCTATGAATACTGCCTACTACACAGAAAAACAGGATGATGCGTTTGTTACAAGAACATGAGGAAACTACATTTAATTTTCTCTTTATAATGATTTGATTCAAAATGTGTTCCTTTTCCCATTAACCTAGATTGCATATTGGTAGCTTTATATGATTTTAAGCTTAAAGCTTAGCTGCCACAACAGTTGGATAACAGATGCGTCAACACTATAGTGAGAATAATATGGGAGTTCATGGTAGGTGGTGGTTGTGCTCCACAGAGAAGAAAAACTAAGTTCCATGTTATGACTTGTGCCCAGGTAGCAGAGTGGACGCACAGACAGCTGCCAGTCCACACCAAAGCCCATTAGGACAGATCTGTTAGGAATGAAGTTCTGTCAAAAGGGAATGAAGAAAGTCACAGAACTGATTCCAACACTAACAGGACTTCACAAACAACTTGCAACTTACAATATAAAAAAATAAAAAAAAATCAGGAATATGAAGAGGAAATAAAAAGTGATGGGCAGCATTGATACTAACTGATATAAACAAGCTTTATTTGTAAAAAACAGTGTCCCAGATCATACTTAATTACAATTTAGGAAATTCAGCAACCAGCCCTGTGATACGCGCTTTCTGTTTGTCATTGTCCCCCAGATTTTTGAAAGCTTTCTAGTGTTGGTCATGTAGAAGGCAAAAATTATTTCTCCAAACATCACCCAAGAAGTCTGGCACCAAATGCAGTGTGAAAGATTGCAGATATATACTATCTGGGATAAATTAATCAGCTCAAGTCTCAACATGGATGCTCTTATACATTATAAATTGCATACCTGGATGTTAGGCATGTCTGTGATTTTCAGCAACATTTCTTATTCAGTTTTGAAATATGTAGATACCTATTCAAAAGTACGGTATTAAACTATCATAGCCTTTTTTTCTAACAAATCATCAATGTTAAATGACAACACCCTAGATTTATCAAAAATTGAAGGTGTATTCAGCTTCTGCAACATTCTTTTCCTTAAATTCAGTGAATTCATAGAAAGAAT
The DNA here is from genome assembly GCF_965140915.1 of Aythya marila. NCBI lineage: Eukaryota > Metazoa > Chordata > Aves > Anseriformes > Anatidae > Aythya > Aythya marila. The sequence continues at coordinate 846,792 of NC_139053.1, read as the reverse complement.
CATAGTTCATGTGTTTTTATTATTATTACCGTTATTATTTGATATTTTAATATACTAAATATATTATTATTTCAGAAGTAGTGAAATGCAGATAATTTCAGCTAGTTGAAATTTTAGCATAAACTCCAAAAACTTCACACAAACTTAGCAGACTGATTCCAGTTATAGAGAAGCAAATAAGCAAGTGAGCATTGTAATAATAATTAGTTTAAATTCTCTGATACAAGGAAGCGTCAACTTCTACTTTCAGAGCTGAGGAAGACAGTCATATGCTTTTACTTCCCATAATAGAGAATTCACTGTTAACTGAGATTCAGATTCCATGTGTTTGGCCTCCCTACAGATACAAAAATTCTATTCTACAGAGTTCTATCAAAAAGCTCTCACTGGTAACAAAACAAACAAAAAAATATACCATGGCAAAATGCATTCATCCAGATGGATGTAAAGGTATTGAAATCTGCAATACCGACTGCAGAAAATAAGTAATCATAAGTACAGTTTACCTTAATTTCTTGAAACCACAGTCATGTGGGAGACTACTCTTTTCTGTTCAAATAGAAAACATGTAATTATCCATTCTTCCAGCATACTTATATCCTATGTAAGGATATATGGGTAACCTTTAAAAGTTGGTTGGTTTGTGTGTTTTTTGTTTGTTGCTATCTTTTTACCTTTCCATGAAAATAATAATCAGATGTTAAGTAGGTAAGATAGACCAATATAAAATCTTTAAAGGCTGTTAAGAACTTATTGCTAGAAAAACAGAATTTAACAGAAGAAATTATGCATCACATTTTCACATCTGGGTTTGCAGAAATAGCTTTTGCAACTTCCATGCTTCTCTCTATGAATGTACTCTTATTGTCAGTCTTTTGGTCTATTTGAAGAGAATTAAGGACAACCACAGAGCTACATATGCCACTCAAAAACACAAACATGCTCTGTTTTATCATGGAAAATTAAATAAGGGCACAGACGTTAAAAAAGGGAGAGACTCGTTAGATTCTATGTTGAAAGCAAGCTACAAACCATTCAGAATTCATCCTTCTCATTTACACTATAATACATTTGTGGGATCTAGTTTACTAGAAATTTTCTAGGAGAAAAGAAAAGGAAATTAGAGTAATAAAAAAGTGCCAAAGTGCATGAAGTGCTCACAAACTACTATTGCTTTGCTGATGCTGAAGAAGAGAAGAGGCCAGGGTTTTGTCACAGTTTTGATGTGCTGCTGATACAATTCTGTTCCTTCAGTGCAATCTGAAAAAATAATTTATATACATTACTTAATGCATGGACAAGCCAAAAATTTTTATTATTATATTATTTTTTACCCATTTATGGTTTCAAATTAATGAAATGACATGAGGCTGAAGCCAATGACAATTGCTAATCTGTAAGCAACAGCAAGCAAGGAAAAGCTGATAGGAGTACAGCTGTTTTATTTTAATTGCGGAATGATTTCATGTTGCAAGCACTCAATATTCACAGCAAATTAAAAATAATGAAGTGAATTGATACCAATGATATTTTTTTACCTACTATCCCTTTGTAAATCTATTTCTTCACACAAATTGACATGTCTAATTGATACATACGCTATTATTCCTCATTAGTAGGCTGAATAAAATAATTCTTGATTAAATTTATTGCAATTTACAATCCAGCATAATGTTTGCAAGCTATAAAAGTCAATCAACAGGAAACAAGAAAAAAAAAAAAAAAAAAAAAAAAAAACAGATAACATTATTACTTCTCATATATACACAATAATTTTGTGAGTTTCATGGAACCTTCCTAAGCATTTTCTGTCCTTCTCGGGAGCCAACGTCCACCTTCAACAGGTCATTCCTTTTTTTTATGTCTCCATAAATGTATTTCAGTGTGTCTATTCTTCACTTTTTTATATATATATAAATATCACATCTAATAAGTAAATTATTTGTGTATTTAGAAATTTGTTAGAAGTTGTCTGAAAGAGTTAGTCCTCTACTAACACTCTAATGAAGTTAGGCAGAACAGCAAATGATGCCTTCAAGTCTGCAGGTCCGATTTACTTTGGCATTACTACCTTGTTTTATTTATTTTGTGTTAGAAGGAAAAAAAAAAAAAAAAAAAAAGAGAGTAAAAAATATAAGAGAAAAGAAAAGAAATAAAAAAAAATAAAGCAACTTGCAGAAATTTGGTATTTTGATGTAATAAAGACAGTCATTTGAACAAGAAATTTGAGAAGCAAAATATATATGCTATAATGGAAAGTTTTGAAAATGTATATTTTATAATGCAAAATTTCCAGCCAAAAGGAAAACTGAATCAATGGCAGGTCAGTCTACTCTTTATAATTGTAACTTATTCCACATCTTGCCCTAGCCTCCACTATTTTGTAGGAAATTCTGTGGTATTATGAAACCAGCAGAGCTACTATTTTGTTATTCTCTTCTCTAATGGGAATAAAAGTATGTCATGACCAGACCATTTCTATGGCCTATTGCTTCTATTTTTCTGGAGAATGCTGCCAGCTGGTATATGATTGCTGCCCTCTTAAGCTGGGCTTCAGAAACTTGAGAAATAAGTTACACAAAAATGCAGTATATGTGCTATATTTTGTACAGACGTAGAATAGCCTTCCTACTTTTGTCATCTTAACTTAATTATTTCTTTGGAGGAAGAGCTTCTGATGGTCTGAGTGTGTCTGTGCCCTGATTGTAGTCTATGTCTCAAGTTGTCCAGATAGTCTGAAAGAAACTGCTCAGAGAATCAGAAATTATTCCATAGGACCACAGAATCAGAATTAAAGAATGAACTGTATTGTGAATGCTTTTCACTAGTATTACATATCATGCTCTCTGTAAGACGTGAAATAAAAATTTATTTTCAAAACATTACATTTAGGTTCAAATCTAAGTTCAATTCATAGAACTGTTTGGGCAGCTGCCATCTAAAACTTTAAAAAAGGAAATACATAGGCTCGCACAAGGAATTGAAGTTAAGATGCATATTTTAGAGTTGTCACTTGAAAGTCCCCTTCAAAAACAATGTTATTTATTGTACAGATATTTTAGATTTAGAATTGCATTTTTATTCAACATATTTATTTATTTTTTTCTTGCTTGGGAATTTTGATTTACATTTTGTAAAAGTCAATGCCTATCAGTTCAGGAAGACTGATAACATTTTAAAGTCAATCCTTACATTACAAAAATAAGAAGAGGACTTAACCAACAAGAACAGCTGTTTCAGGATTCATTTCCTATTTGGTATGTATTATTCAGCACAGTAAACAAAGCTCCAAAGTAAAGATTACTTTTAAGGGTGACCAAAACTATTTCCATGCTATACATATACATACATGTATATATGCTATCCACAACTGGGCAAAAGTAATCAGGAGCTATAGCAACCACAAAGAATTATTTAAGGTGAAGTCCAAAATACATATCCTCCATGTCACATTTAGCCTCTGTTGTCAAAGGTAACTAATTTTTTAAACCTTTTCAGCCTATTTTTCTGGACGATATTTTAGAAGTAGTGAGCATATCCTATTCATTCATTCAAATTAAGGATGCTATCTCAATCTACACACACCCAAAGAGGTTAAAGGCTTCAGAAGCCAGATGCCAACAGCTGGACAATAGGCAATCAGTCTCTGGGCACAAACAAAACAAGGGTCACAGGCAGTGCAGCTGCCCCACAGAACGCAGGGCTGTATGGGCAGAGTTGTCACCCCGTGAAGAACCTGGCCATAGAAAATGATGCAGCAGAGGGCTGCAGGAAGCTCTCTTTCCAAGGGAATAATGGGGACTGGTGTGGCTGGAGACATCACAGACCAGCACAATGTCTGAGGGCACTCCCAGGGTGGGCCAGCTAGGCAGCCCTGCTTCTGACTGCTGTTGCAAAGCCACAAAACTGACTTTTATATTTCAACACACATTATCTTGTCATCTCTTTTAATCTCAGAATACCGCATTAATAATAATAATACACATGGTGGAAAAGATTATGATCAGCCTTAAACACACTGTTTTCATTCAGCTTTAACAAATTCAAGAATAAGACTATTTTGTGAATGAACATAACAAAGTGAAATTCAATAGTCTAGTTAATCCAAGCATATTGAAATAAAATTGTGTGTGAGAGAGAGAGAGAAAGACAGGAAGAGAAAGTGTAGTGAGGACCCACTGTCCTCACATATTAACTATTCCTATTATAATAAACTTTGGATAAGCAATGAATGTAAGATCACAACTCTAAAATATATTCTGCTTAATATTGCTATTAGCTGCAAACATAAAAAATCTATAATAATCTAGCTTACTAACTTTTAAATCTTAATGACATTTGAAAAGAGTAAACATATATATATATATATATATATATATATATATATATATATATATATATTCACTCATCTTATTATATTCACCATACAAGAAAACAAAGGTATTATCCAATTGAGTCTATGCCAAAAGGAAGCACATGTTAAAATCCGGAATTTGATACCCATTCCAAATACAAGAAGTAACAAATTTGGTGACAAAGCTGTCAAAATATGTTCCGCAAATACACTGGCAAGAGATCTGGACATACTAAAGAAATTCAGTGAAACAAAATAGGTGCCAAATGGGAATGTGTGACAGTGTGTTCAAAAATACATTTCGACCAAAGCAGGAACGCTTCCAACAAAGAGATTCGCTACATAAATTATCATGAAACTAATAGAAATAATTGGCTAGTGATTTCAAAATATTACATATACTTTTAATGTTATCAAAGAACTGTGTTGTGAACCATGTGCGATTTCTTGGCGATTTAATTTTTGGCCACACAACACCATTTTTAGACGCAAATGAAAATACTATATCCCATACTGCAAGTCAATCTGCAGTTTTTGAAATCATGCTGAGCTTCCAAACGCTTTGAAATGATGCTAGGAAAAATACTATAAAAGTCTGAATACCCTGGAAGAGTGCAGGCCTTGCAGGAGGTCTGCCAGACATGTGTCCCTACAAGTCTAGAGAAAGCATAAAAAGCAAAGGCATCATCAATGAGCTCTCCAACAGAAGACAGTGATGTCTGCAGTCACATCATCCCAAGCAACCACTTTAGTGTAGGTATTGGTCTTTCCAGCTTTTATTAGTGCCAGTACATGCTGGTGCTCTCCCAGCTCATGACTAAAGGTACATAGGTACAGGAGGCCATCACAGTTGTGTAAGTCTAACAGGAGCAGGTTAATTTTTATGCAGTGCCATATTACAGCCTTTTTTTTTTTTTTTTTTTTTTTTTTTTTGACAAAAATAAAGTCAGTTAAATGCTTGCAGGTACCTCTCTGAACACAGCTCAGCTCTGCAGGAATACTTGCGTGAGCAGCAGTGCCCAGGCCAGGCTACGCCACAGTGCTAAGCTGGGAGGTGCTGCTCCATGGAGCTGCCCGCTCACATCCTTAACACACATGGTGTGCAAACTTCTGCTGGTTAATGGCTCTCCATAAATATAACGCTTTAAAAAATTAGAGCAAGCCACTGTACACTACTCAGAAAGGAAACAAAAAGAGGCCAGGTGGCGCATATATACATGTATAAAGTCAATGCTCTTCAATGTCAAATTATTTCCTTTCATTCAGTCAATAAAGAAGTAGACTATCACACAGTAGCACTCTTACTATGCATAAAGCATCAGCGTAGTACAGCAGTATTGGCAGCAGTATGCCAGTGCAGCTTTCTGCAGTCCAGATGTGCACATCAGCTGCAAACTTATGCCATGAGAGTACACTGCAATTTCAAGTGCCTTCTCAGATTAAGTTGAAAGCTTAAGGTCCGGAGTATCTGGGGTTAAAACCTGGTCCACCTGATGTGTACGGAGATATATCCATTGATTTCACCAATGCCTATTATAAGCCACAAAGGTTTCAATACTACATTGATCAGGACCTCCCATTAGGGCACTAATCCAAGGAAATATTTGCCCTATGCTTACTCTCTAAAAAAATTCATTGCTTATTGTTTAATGCTCATGCACATTGTGAAATTCCCCCATTATTATGGGGACCGAAGAAATGCATGCTGAACTTGGGGCAGCACAAAATTTGCAATTGTCCTAACTCCTGGCAAACTAATGCCTTACCCTTGAAACAAGTCCCTGAGAAAGTCCTCTCCTGCAGACAAGCTTCGTCCTAGTGCAAAAATATCAATTTTCCTGAACAACCTGAAAGAAAAAGAGGAAGCAATAAATAGGCCATAACTCCATCTATTCAACTGCACAGAGAACTTTCCAGAAAAGCCTTTTCCAGTGCATGTTATTACTTCTACCACCTTCTCAACACACTGAAGGGCTGCTGCCATGCCCCAGTGCTGCCCAGGTGCTGGCAGGCTCCTGCTCCCCCAGGGCTGGTGAGGCTTGGGAGCAGGGTGAGAAAAGGAAAGCACCACCTTCAACTGCAGCAGAATGTAGCCAGAAGTTCATGGCTTAGTTTTGGAAAAACGTTCCATTTTTTTACAGTACCTAAATGGTGTTTGCCACTGTAGACAATCTTCTTACTTGCTATTATAAGCTTTGTTCTGACTTTTTTTTTTTTTCTTTTTTTAAACCTTAGAATATAATTGTTGATATTGGTTACAGGGCTTTAAAGATAGGCCTTGTTCGCTGGACTAATGTATTTACTAAAAAAAAAAAAAACACTACAAACAACACAGACTAAGCTACCTAACCAACATTTTTTCTGCTGTGTGAGCTCTTAAAATTTAATATCCTGTTAAGCAGTATTAACTTTTAAGTTGCAATAAAATCAAATAATTGTATTTATCAACTTGTTTTAATTACCAACCACAGATAAGCATATGTCCTACTTAGCCTGTGAAAATCTGAATGCACACCTGCTCCAACAAACAGTCTTTAAAATGAGACATGAGGAAAATATTTGAATTACATTTCCCTGTTCCAACATACCATTTTAAAAAAGCACTTTCAGCACTGAACTAGGCCTTTACAGTTAAGGCATTTTACAAGATGATACTGAGCTATGTTTCCTGTCTATGAAGAAGGCACCAGCATATAAAATGGTAGTGAATTTGCATTACCTCCAATCCATCATTCTTTGAGTGCGCAGGAAAAACCGTGAGACCTGCTGCAACAAAGCACAGCCTTGTGTTGACAGATTCTTATTTAAGTGACTGTGAATACAACAATTCCACAAATAATTTGTCAAGTGTGTGGCTGAACTAGCTCTGAACCCTGATAAATACCAACTCTCCTCACTGCTACAAAGGCATGACGTTCTGTGTGCGGGCAGTGAGTAACAAGCAACAGGATTTAACAATCGATGCTACTATATTTCTCTTTTCTTTGTGGTTAAAAGAACCTTGAAGGGTGGCTCTTTCAGCAGTGTTAAGTACTAGTGGTGGCTATGCCTTGCAAATCTAAGTAATACACTGCAGGCTGAGGTGGAAGGAAATAGCATGCCGCATCCATTTTTAGCTGCATTTAAAACGTATGGTTTACGTTCTTTGCTGAAAAACAGTCCTTGCTGTATAGTTAGCAGATTCTTGTGTAATACTGGCTATTATTAAGTGGACCTCTTTCAAATTATGATAATAAGACACCTGCTTTCCTGAATTTCACATCCTAGGGCATACATTCGTACTGGGGTAATTCAAGAGAGCAGGCTCTTTTTAGGAAAAATAACACAAGCACTAGGTGAATACACATACATATGTACACATTAATAGAGGGGAAAAAACCACTCCTTCCAGGTATTCAGTTGAAATCAAGAGGGCATTTTTCTACCATGCAGCGCATTCTAAAGGCATTACGGACACGTGAGGGGAAAAAAAAAAAAAAAAAAAAAAAAAAAAAAAAAAAGTAAATCTAATCAGTCTTGAAGCTAGCAATATATACATAGATGTCTCTTGCAGACATAATTTAGTATGCATTATTAATTTATTTTTCATAAACCTCTCCAGCTACAAAAAGGATAAGTGGAAATGTGCCCCCACATTGATGATAATGCTCATTTGTCAGGCAGGAGTGAACGTATTAACAAATTTCCCCCTCCTGAAATCCCATCCTAAAGGGTATTCAGAATCTTCTCTGTAGAAAGACTAGACATGCCTATTTCAAACAAGATTATTCCAGACATTTTAATAAAGTACCAACCTTTAATGGTACATGAACTTCAGTATACCATTTGCCAGGCAAAACCTGCAAACTCTGGACAGCAAAACATTATCATCATATTTCTGTAAGTCAATTATATGTATGCTTTTTACTCTAAAATAATAATGTCAATAGAAATAATTGTGATACTATTAATGAGTCCTAATGTAAAATGCTAATTATTTATTGTTTATAAAACAATTTTAAATAATGTAGAGCTCATACACTAATGCCATCATGATTTTCCAGTCATTAACTTAACCAGAATTTGCATTTTGGGACTATAGCCAGTGACTTACATGCACTACTTAAGTCATTTTTCAAACACCCTGTCCCATCTTAATCTATTCATCATTAATCACATTTGGTCACTTTACATACAGAACATTATTCAGATGAAAGATAAAAGAAATACATTAATAAAATTAAAGCTAGAGTGAATACTTCAAAATATAAAGGTAGAGGAGGAATATGGTTATCAAAGCAATTTATATATTATGCCTATTAAAACAGACTTGTCTGTGCAATAGTTCTGAGAGTTTTTGAGTGTTTTTTTTTTTTTTTTTTTTTTTTTCCTGTAATGGAAAGCATACTTAGAAGGCCACCTTTGTACTTTATCCTTCTCAATCATTTTTAATTGTGTTTACATCACAAAGAGAAGATACTCAAATGTTGTGCCTTTTATGAAATAGAAGGAAAATATATTAACAGCTGTTTTCTTGTCAATATGGCTTTAATTTTAGGTCTGCAAGAAATCTTAAACTTAGGGAACTGGCTTGTATTTACAGGCTCTGTTTATCAGAAAAGATCCAGTGCTCTGCCTCCTGCATCTGACTGACCTCTTTTTACCTTAAATCAATCAAGTCACAGAAGCCTTGCATCCTCCTTGTGTGTGGTTCACAAGAGGCTGGAAAGAAGAGAAGATTTCCTATGAAAGGAGTTTTGTTACCAGCTATCTTGCACCTTTCACCTCAAGGCTGATTATACAGCCACTGCAGTACACTGGCATTAGTAAGTGAATGAGCTGAACACAACATGCAGCCCCGATGTTCTGGAGATCTTTGTATTCACACAGCAGATTTAGCACAGGCAAGAGCAGGTCCCCAGTGGTACTCCTGCAGCCTGCTTTAATTCTTGCTTAGTG
>NC_139053.1:800000-835000 GCF_965140915.1 Aythya marila | reverse complement strand
GAAATGTTGCTTTTAGAACAGTATTTGCCATTTTCAGCCTGAAGTTAATCTATCATTCATAGCTTTCCACCCCATAATCCTGTCTCTGAGATTGCTAAGAATTCCACAGTATTTCTAGTAGTTTGTGTCTAAGCTTTTAGTACAGATGAATACTTCACATATAAATTTGCCCTTAAGAAATTAAAGAAAATTTTGAAAAAAAAAATTAAAAGGCACTCAAATATTCCTTTCTGTACACTTGTTTTCTTTGAATTGGTTTTCAAAGAAAATTAAGGTGCTATCAACAACAGTACAGTCAGTAATCCACTCAGTTTTTTTACAACAGCAGGAAGGTGGGCATTATCAAGGCATACTGCATGGCACAACTGATGTTAATCACCAGCCCTGCAAGTTAACTCGCTGTATCTCTATATACTGAAAGTGTCCATCTGCTACAGCCAAAACCCTTTGTACTTATAAAAATCAATTATTGTACTGTAAAGGTCACAATAGTTCTGTAAAAAGCATCATTGAATATATTGGTATAAGTGGAGAAAACTTAAAGAGTACTTGATATAAAATATAATCATAATCAGGCAATAGCATTCTTTGTTGACAAAACTGTGTCACAGAAGTTGTGGGGTTCTGGTTTTGTTTTTAAAACTTTTTCATTGTGTAGTTTTCAGCCTTAACAGCAAAATACTTAACTGCATCTATGCCAGGTGTTTCATTAATCCTGTTAGCTGTTAGACAAACCCTGCAGGAAAACAGAAGACAACAGCCTCTCTGCTTACTCCCCCCAGCCCATATTCACCTCCTCCTCCCCTATTCCCCTACAGGAACTGACTGATGGCAGGGCTGGTTTGTTGTTGAACTTGAAGGCTGAAACTGTAGAGAAGCTAAGTCAGGAAATGTGGCAAACCAGCAGAAATAAGTAGGAACTGATCTTCCCCCGCTGAAATTTAAGACAAAATGTTTAAACATCTGGGATTTGGAGCTGATCAAGCCAATCACTTTGGAAGATGGACAGACCTAATCTAAGCAGATGTGCTAATGTGCATTTAACCTTCACATTGAGACAAAAGTTCTTACTATTCATCTGCTAACAGACTAGGCTTTTTGGAGTGTGGATGGGGAAAGCAGGAGAGATCTGGGAAAGGTGTACTTCTACTTTCAGGCTTTGCTTGTTCTGCTTGATCAAACAGCCTTTTGTGAACTAACATCTTTGTTCACAGTTTTCTCTTGAAAACAGGAGAAACTTGCTTAAGCTCAGCCTGAAGGACCCAGTGTAACACAAGAATCTATGTCCTAACTGCAGTCCGGGAAACTAATTTCTGTCACCCTTCTGTCACTTGAACATTGTGGTCCATTTTGTTCTTGATAAACCTTTATTTATTTATTTATTTATTTATTTATTTTTACACATATATTTGCTTCATTAACTTCATTCATAGGGGCTTTATTTAAAGTTCACTTATCACACTCCCAGAACTACGCATTGCTCAGGCTGGCAGAACAGCATGTAATGTGCATCCCTCTAGAACCCAACCAGAATTCAGTCAAATGCTCTCATCTCGAAGACATAATCATAAAGAGATAATGGAAGACAGAGACTGATATAAATAAAAAAAATAAGATATGGGGACACAAAACTTAAGGATTAGTCTTAGTCCTGACTATACAATGCCAGAAGCAGTGTCCCTCCTTTCCAGAGCACAGACATGGGACTTGTATTTTGTCTTTGCACCAATAAAAAACTCATGTAATGAACCCACTAAGGGGTGAGATCCAACAGTATTTGATCCAACAGTTTATGAGAGCCTTCCGTTAAAGAAGGAATGTGAAAAGACTTCTAAAACAGATTTAGTGTGTCCATGCAGTATAAATGCTAGGAATGATTTCTTCTGAATTTGCAGATTGGGTAAGGCATGAAGTTAGTTTCCAAACCACTTAGAAAACGGATCAGCTTTTTCAGATGAGCCAGAAATAGATAAAGAGAAGTTATAGGGCCCAAGGCTCTAGTGCTACACTACACTACACTAGATAGGGCATAGAAAGGTTGGACAGCCTTCAGTTTCTTTTCCTTTTCTACTATTTCTTTTCAATGGTTGAATATTCTATCTGCAGTCATCTTGTCCTACAGATAAATCCAAGTCTTCAAGGGATGACAAAGGGTATATTATTGCTGCGTTGTTTTGTCTTTGCTGGGAATTGAGACTGATGTATTTGGGTTTCAGCTGGTGTACTTACAGCAGTTTAGTGACCCATAAAACATTGGATGTATATTTTGAAATATTTATAAGAGTATCAGTCAACAGTTCTTTATCTACAATACTTCTTAATACTTCTGTCACCTCCTTGCTTACCACCTTTTTCACCCTGCTTTCTTTGTTGTTTTTCAGCTCTGAAATAATTTGTTAATTGTGTTACGGTACTAATGACCTTTTAGATCTGATCTTTTATAAGAATGAATAAATAATTAAATAATAAAGCAAGCTTTAAGAATTTTGACAAAACTTATGGTACATTTACACTGTATAGAGAACAACTTCTCTGATAAGCTGTCCAGGGAAACAACACCAGCCACTCCCTGGCACTTTTGCCCAGACAAAACAAAGTTGTATAAGGATTTGTATGCTCCCATGCTCAGAACAGAGACACTTGGCTTTAGGACCAGATTCTAGGTATTTGGCTGCTCTGAAGTTCTGACCAGAAAAGCCATAGGTCAAGCAAAAAAAGGTAAACAGAAAAATATCTCTTTGTTCTGCCTCATTTCTAAACCAATGAGTGATTAATTATGTAGTCATTTAACAGGCTCGGTATGGCCCTGGCCATTCTGGTCCCATGCACTACATTGCATATCCATACCACTTCATACCAACACTGCAAATGCAATCAATCCCAGAGGTGCCAGGAGCTCTGGCTGAGCAGAGTATGGATAGATGCTGTATACCCTTCTTCCCATTAAGGGCTAAATCATGAAGCCTTTTCAACCCATATCCCTCTAGTATACCTGTGTTTCAGTTAGAGTCTGGAGTATTGATGACAGTTTTGTCAAAGAAAGGGGGAAGGGTGATGTAAAAGAAATTTGTCATCTTTAGTGTGGAATTAAAAAACTGAGTCAATTAATTTTTCACCCTGAAGCTATTCTGTAAAGATAAATTCCCAAATTAGGAATAAAAGCAACAATCACTCCCCCCCCTCAACCTCCCACCAGAGATCCTCTGAAACATAATTTATTAATTTACATAAACATCAACCATCTTTAGCAGTCTACCTACTTGAACTTGCTTAAGAAAACAGACCCTAGTTTCCAGGCTAAATATCATATGGAGTAACATTCCAAGACAAAAATCAGGTAAGATGATCCCCTCGAATCAAAAAATGGAAGCAGCTTTCCATAACCCCACTAACAGTAGCAAAAAAAATATTCCAACTCAGATAAACAGCTAAGGAAGGAAAAGGAAATAAAAATGAGAGGTCAAAGTTAAATTTCTCTCTATACAACCTCAAAGCAAAAATGCACTATCAAAAGATTATCCAGTAAGAGAAAACAGTAAGAACAGTTTGCTGTTTTTATTGCATTGGCCTTTTTATTTTTCTCTTCCCAAGTAACGCAATGGTGTTGGAGGGGTTGGAATAGAAGGAATCAAAAAACCAGGGATGGCCTGGACGTTACCAAAAGGCAAGGACAATTTTTATTTATTTTTTTTCCCCTTCAGAAGCTCTTCTAAACTTGAATGTTAAGCCATTCAAAAACATACTTTAATTATGATAATTCAGCATCAAATCTTGTCCTTATCAGTTATAGCTCCATATTAGCCAGGTCTAGTTGTACCTAGGGAATATATGTAAATATATGTAAATAGAGTTATGGTTACCATTATTGGCTGCTGCAGACTCAAACAGACCCTGTATAAACTTAGGTCACATTTGTAATCATGTAGACATCAGTCAATAAAGCAGTGCCAGCTTATTTGTGCTAGCTGCACATGAGAACACAGAATGGCAAGCAATGACATGCTGCCATGCCAAGACCATGGAGGCAGGTACAAGAAAAGTGAAAAAGGGCTCTTGTGACACTCTCTTCTATCACTGTATCCAAACACTCAGCAACATAAATAACCTTTACAATTTACATTTTCAAACTTTTATCAACCACAACGAGCCTGAAACTTCCATTCATGTAAGAAAGCAAGCTCAGGCCCTCTCACAGAGTTACGCCTCCAAAGCCAGGGCTCTGGAAGGAGCAGCAGCTATTGCAAAATTCTGGATACAGTCATGAGAGGTAGTAGTCCTGACTGCGGTGGCTGACAATGGTTTAAAGGTTGTATAATTATTTATGGCAGGCAAGCCCTCTGGGAATGCTTTGAAGGAATGAAGAATCTTTTGCTTACAGCTTTCTTCTAAGACAGCAATGCTGAGAAATGGGGAGTTGGCATAGGTTTTCTACTTGTAATTACACTGTCCTGTGCCACATAATAAAACTTTTGAGATTCTGATTAAACATTTTAGCTACAAGACCCTATTCATGCTGAAGCAAATTATTTAATTTATTTAATTTCATAGCTATCGCTAATTATACAGAACCATGTATTTATTTATAAAACCTGCAAGTCATTATTTCTCAAATGTCCACTTTGAGACCTAACAGAAAATAATACTTATTCAGCAATTTCCACGCAAGTATCTGAAGCCAGTTTACAAATATTAATGAAATAAACCAAACAAGAGGCAGGAAAATACAGCTAAGCAAAAAGATTGCAAAAATCTAAGCAAGTCAGCTAAGGCCTCATACTGAATTAGTGTCAAAACCCAAAACAACTTTCATCTCCTGTACCACAAGAGTATCTAGAATCAAAATAAGATATTGATTTTGAATATATTTAGTAAAGACAAAAGTAGTTTTCATTATTGTAAATCAGTTTTTAGAAGCAAATGCAACATATGCATTCATGATATCTAGAATGAAATTGTGCTACTGAAATGCATAAGCAATGAAAATCTCAAATTGCATATGCATGACATTTGTAGGAATTAGGTTAAAAAATCTCTGCATTTTATAAGAGATGCCCATTTGATGCGATTTACAAGAAAACAGTGCACAAAGACAGTGTACTCAGAAATGTTTGCACATATGTGAAAACAAAAAGAATGGATTGGCAAGTCATTGAAAATGCAGCTTCTCTGTATTCTATTACTATTTCCTCATATTACCTTTCTTTTTAAAAGCTAGATAAAATCAAAAAGATTTACCACAAAAGATTATGGGAGTTCTGCACTTAAACAATGTTACAGCATCCCTTTTAAAGTTAAATCATACTTGACTATAGTTATAACAGTGTCCATAAAAATACAAACAACATGAGGGTAGTTCAGCTGCTGAATGCCTGGTGATAGTGCTTTTTCTTGCCATGGACAAGATCACAATTCATATACTGACCCCATTTTCCCAGTTCCCCAAGTTTCATTCTGTCGGGATTTGGAGGTGTGGAATTGATACTTACAACTGCAGTAGAAGGAAGGAAACTGCAATGGCTGCCAGTACCAAATAGCTGAGGAGTCAGAGCAGTGCTGTAAGAGTCCATCTCCTGTGCTCTCTGCTGAGGAGCACTGTGGTGGTGCAGGACCTATCAGAGGAGAACACCTGCCGAAGGCATTGTGCTGTGCTTTAGTAGGTGTGGTCCCTCTGTAGGGCCAAAGCCTGATTAAGAAATCACTGCCTTTGGTCTTAGTGAAATCAGCTACCATCAGTAGCTAGGCATATCTTACATTAAAACCAAAGGACACGTAAGAAGAATGATGAAGAAAAAGGTGATTAGATGCCATGACTAGTAAAATGAGGACAACCTTCAAAATTAATATAGCATAACCACAACTCATAACAAAATGTGCTTAAAATGTGACGTAACCATATCAACATTTCTCTAAAGTACAGAATGCTATAGACTGTAATCTATAGAAACTTTATTATAAAACCTCCACAGAATACAACCAGGAAGCAGAATACTATTTTGCCTTAGAAGCTCTAGATACAGTTCCTCTGTTTTGTTACTTGCCTGACTTGGTGGACAGAGTTTCCAAAATAAAAATCTGGTGAAGTTTATTTATAATTTCTACTTATTTCTTTGTGTTAATTTTGTATTCAGTCTGAGAGGAACATAACAGTAGAGCAGCAGTGCATGGCACTCAGCACTAGGCAGCAAGGACTGTGTTATGGTGCAAAAGAAACACCGCCTGAAGTGGCTGACATGATCTTATTCCAATATTCAAATTCAAATCTGAATTTTCAATATGGGTATACCCACCCAATATCATGTCTGGACATATTGACCGCAATACAATATACCCAAAAGCTGTGAATGTGGGGATTCATTACCTGTGTAGTAGTGGCAGATCCTGCTTCTGCCTTACAACTTCCCTGTCTCCAAGAATCTTTCACACCAGTGCAATCTGAAAGCCCAGCAGCTGCCGAAGAGCGCGCCCTGATCGGAAGAGTGCCAGTAGGTAGTCTCTCTCCACAATGCAGTGATGAACATTTAACTGCCTACAAAACATCATTCCTGTATGATTTAAAGCAAAATAATCAATGAAAGGAGAAACTGAGCAGTTAGGTGCCAATGCAGCAAATACCCCAGGTAAAAATTCAGTGTTAAGGAAATGACAATGCATAAACAAAGGATGCTTTAAAAAACAAAGGCCAACTTTTTTTCTCATGTACAATCCTGGATTTAGCAGAATAACACTTGTTACATCTACTGGTCTGGAAATAGATGTATGTAATTGCAGTGATAGGCAAATGGTAGTTATAGTAGCTATTATGGTAGAAGAATTAGAAGAAGTGGAGGAGAGAGGGTATATGAAGAGGGAGTTGAAGGTTGGAGTGGAAGGGACACAGAAGGCCACAGAGGAAATAATATTACCATGGGGAGAGGTGCAAGAGAAACAGCTGCTTTGTATATTAAACATTAGCTGGTAACAAAATTGCTATAAGCAAATTATATATAGTAACAGTACAATAATATAAATAACAAAAAAATACATATAAATAAGAGAAAGAAAAATCATGACACATCCAATTTTTTGAAGAGAAAAAAGTGCAATTTATAAAAACTTAAAAAAAATAGTCACAGTTGGAGAGACATGTTTCCTTTGTCTAATATTTCCCACATTCTTCTCTTGTTGTAAAAATAAAGGTAGCATATTCTTCCCAATGTGAGAACAAATAAAACATTAAAAAAATGCAAATATTCTGAGAATGTGTTCACTTTCCATTATTACAAAGTACAAGGACAGATTCAGCTGAGCTTTAAATGTAATAAAAAAATGATTTTGAAGCAACACTACAGGCATCGTATAGTAACTGAGGACAAAAACATGGGTGATGTGTCCCATGTTATTTCTTTTATAGTTCATATGTGAGTGTTTCTGTGACCAGATTATCAGATTATGCACTGATGACAATGTTAATTTATAACTCTAAACAATGTGTCTCAAAAAAAAAAAAAAAAAGTGAAATATTAAATTAAGTGCCATCAGCCAGCTAAACTGTTCAGCAAAACTGTGTATGTACATACTATCTCTTCCATAAATCTGTAATACTTGTAACTCTATGTGTAAGCTAGACTCTCCAGGATACCTGGAAAAAAAGAAGAAAATCCTTTGATCTTTTATAGAAAAGTTTCAAAATGGACAAACACTGAGGAATAAATTAAATTATATCCAAAAATGGACGAATAGTCTCGTTGCAGATTACCAGCCTTTCTCCTGCAATACTTACTCACTCTTCTTGTCACAGGTTTGTTTTATTTTCCTACAGCAATACACTATGTTACAACTTAAAATTCACATTCACATGAAGAAAGCTGTGACATGCCTACCAAAAGAGACATACACTGCTTAACCTAAATTGACCCTTTTTTCCTTCTATTCTAATAGATCTTTTTTCTTTTTGTCACTCAAAATGAGTGTCTGATGTATGAGCATAAATTGTTAAAAGCAGTTTTAGGTAAAGGAAGAGAGTGTGGAGTTTTCTCACAAAAGCCAACCTCAATTTATGTCAAAGAGGGTTAAAAGACCTTGGGATTAAAGCAATAAACTTGCTGCTGTCAAAGCTATAACCCGCTAACAATTTAGTGCGAAACGCATGTTGTTCAATATCATTTCATATTATATTATGTCACAAGCAGGTGACAGTTCCACATCAGACTGACAGGGCTGATTTACTCTGAAGAATTCATCGACATTTTGCAGAGTCAAAGCTGACTTCATTTTGTTTGAATGCAGGGTGGGAAATCTCTCTGTGCTTGAGCTGTGGTGTTTGGCTGAACAGTACCATCCTTGCCAGACGGCAGATGACAGGCTTCCAAAAGTCCTCCCTGTGCATCAGTAGATGAAAGCACTCGCAAGCTGGCTCTCTTCCTTGCCCTCACCACACAGAGCCCAAAGACCTCTGGCAAAATCAGTCCAGTCTAGGGCTCATTTCCTTTGCCTACCTGGAGCAGCACCAACTTCTATGTCCATGCCTTTTTGTGTGGCTGCACTTTTTAGTGTGATTCACCTTATTGTAATTTTTTAAGTAGCCAATATTATTTTGATAATATTTTCCTTTTGAATTCAAGCTTTTATGATACTTCAAAATATATCTACTGTCAAGGTTTAAACCAAAACACTGTGCTAAGAAAATATAGCACCTCCTTATATTTTAATAGGTAATTTTTTTTTTTTTTTTTCCAGGATATTAATTAGATCCCAAGGTCAAGTGTGAGGAGAGGTCTTTCTTAGGACAATGGCAACAATACCTTTTCTTCACACAAAGGTGTCTTGTGCAAGATACTCCCAGATGGCTTTTTTAATATGGGTTCCAATTCTAATTTCTCCTGGGACTCAGACAACTCTGAAAAAACATATGCTTTGCTTTGTCTGAGGACAATCTAATTGATTTGGCTTCCCTGTCAAGGTGTTAAGATTTATTCAAACAAGGAGTCCCTTTTCTTCTCCAAAATCCAGTGTATTCTTCTATAGTCTATAACCTCATATAGAGTCATATAACCTCTGTGCCACATTCATTTCCTTCTCCTGTTGGATATTGCTGCACATCAGGAATTACAACTAAGCTCCCGAAGCAGCAGGGAAAACTGTGCTGCACTGAAATTGTTACATGCAAGAATTTCTGTTTCCCTTCTTTCTGCATTTTTAAATGTTATTATTATTTAAATTTTGGACAAAATTTTCAGTTATCATAGTTTGATCTTACCGTTACATCTGAAAAAATCTAGCAAAAAATAGGGTCCTTAAAGATATGTATCACCATTTTCTCCATCTAATATAGGAGTAGGTACATTAGTGCCTGGTCATTAACTTCTGTAAAACACGTAGTGATTCTTCTGAGGGATTCTTTGGGCAATGTTTGCTGTTCATCAAGGAAAAGGTTATGTGGAACAGCACATTGTATGGAAGTGGCTCCGTCATCCAACACAAGTGTTTGCTGGCCATATGCTGAACAAGTACAGCAAAGGGGTTACCCAGTCTATTATGCAAAATCATTGCCAGGGACCAGAATTGTAAAGTGAATTGTTAGACAGATTAGTGGACAATTAGTCTTATTTGACATTTAAACCAGTTGGAGGTAAATTTAGTGTTCACCTGTCCTAAAGTGTACAGCATGAATATGCATCTACATATCTATTCCTGTTCAAACTAGTAGCTATATATACAATATCTGACACAAAGAGCTATTTCAGACCAAAACAAACAAACAAAAAAAAACAAACAAACAAAAACAAAACAAAACAAAACAAAAAAACAGATAAACACACATCCTTGTTTAAACCTTCGCAGTTTTCTCACACTGAAAAGTGAATATTATTCCTAGATGATCATCTCATCCTGATACAGACATATTCTCTTTATGTTATAAATTCTGCTAGTATGACTAAATTATAATACATCTTGGATTTTAATATGTCTAAGCTCCATTTTCTGCTGCCCCATAAGTTATGCACATTATAGACAAATACACATACGTGCCCATGCTACACTGGGTGCAAGGTCTTGGGAATCCTTTGATCCAGGGATAAATCTCAGTGAGAATAAAGACATTGCTGCAGTCTTTTCCTCACAAAGGCTTGGTTTGCCCACACCCATCATGGTGCACAGGTAAGTCAAACCACCAAGGATCCCACACAGCACCATGGCTGCTGCATCACAGACCTCTTCAACCAGGCATCAGGGCCAAAGAAAGGAGAGGATGAGGAGCTTTGATACAGGTTGAAGCTGCACTCAGCCTGCTGTGTGGCAGAGTGGTGAGAACACAAGAGGTGTGTGTTGAGGCACCTTGTCCTTTTTGCTCAGCTCTAACTGAGCATGCTCTCACCCTCAGTCGCCTATACCTCTATGACAGAGATAAAAATGAATTGTTATGTCTCTTTCAAGAGGGAAATACTACAGCCTCTCTCTCAACACAGGCTGTGACCTTTCAATTTATGCTATCAGTTTACTCAGTGCTTGCTCTGCGGTTCATGATTAACTTGAAAGAGTTAGATCACACTCTCTCCAGGTCATCGAAAGGAACTTCTGTTGACTGTTAGAAATCCCTCATGCAGTAAAAGCACACATAGTATGGCTGTATAAGCCATCTTTCAAAGTTATTTCTCTTCAGTAATGAGGCAGCAATTCTTATCGAAAAGCTCCTAAAAATATTTCTACTCATATTTTTCTTTTTTTTTTTTTTCTTTAGAGTACTATTCATGAGAAGGCACCTTGCAGAACAGATATGTGGTTTTAAAGAAATATATCTTCGCTTTCATGAAGACCAACTCCTTATTAAGGTGTCTCACAGCTCTCAAACACTAATTAAACATTTTTGTGTAGTTCATGGAAGATGCATTTCAATTCCAACCATAAAGGGTAAAATGAGATAAAGAGGTTGAGTTATTGATACCTGAGCCACTGACAGACCCACAGAAACCTTCTCTCTTCCTATAACAGTGGTAGTGTAAATGCCAAGATATATTCTGGAAAACAGTAGCAAAAAAAGTTTCATAAACTAGAAGAGTAAAATTTATTTTTGAAAAGCTCATCTGTACATGTATACTTTCCCCATTTCTTTTTTAAGAAAAAAAAGAATACATTGGGATTTTCTTCATCTTTGCTAACAGGTACTCACCAGAGGTGAGCTAGCTGCAGAGATTATTTAAATAGCTAAAACAAATTGAAAGTTTTTAAGAACCAACTCTGAAACTGTCACAGAGGAGTACATGTAACCTTATAAAGACTTTACAGTTTCTTAATGACATTACAAGCCTAGCTTACCGCTCACCTCACTATAGGAGGATCTGACATAATTGCTCTCACTGTACTTCCTTCTTTGTCTGAACTTCAAGAGAAATGCCTTTTTATTGCTCTGCACTTGGGTCTTTGAGACCTCTTTGGCTGCGGTCTGTTGACAACTGCTGGTATCACTGATGAAGGGTCTTAGGCCCCTTTCTTCATCCCTTTGTCCCCTTGCTTTTTCAAGGAAAAGGTGAGGAAAGTCCACTGAGCCCAACTGGCTCTGCTTCTATCTTTGAGTCTTCCAGTGATTTTAAAACTTATCCTAGAATCTAGAAACAAACTGTGAATAAAAAAGTGTTTCTGCTGGGATTTCTGTGTGTCCCTAGATGTGGGGACAGGATGGGACTAAATGACACGTTCTTTCTCAGCCTCAGCGGACACCACTGAGGTATCTTGCTCATTAAATCTAGAGTATCTTGCTCATTAAATGTGCATAAAACTATGCACATCAACAATGTTAGAGGAGGAGGAGGAGGAGGAGGAGGAGGAGGAGGAGGAGGAGGAGGAGGAGGAGGAGGAGGAGGAGGAGGAGGAGGAGGAGGAGGAGGAGGAGGAGGAGGAGGAGGAGGAGGAGGAGGAGGAGGAGGAGGAGGAGGAGGAGGAGGAGGAGGAGGAGGAGGAGGAGGAGGAGGAGGAGGAGGAGGAGGAGGAGGAGGAGGAGGAGGAGGAGGAGGAGGAGGAGGAGGAGGAGGAGGAGGAGGAGGATCACTCCCTGTAACAGAGAACAGCAGACTTGCAGAGTTTTCTGGAATTCAGGGTGAGGAGAGTTCACAGAAATTAAATCTGAGAATTAAACCCTGTTTTAAGTACCATGGTGGTAAGTGCGGTATTTATTTAAAATAATGAATTAAAAATGTAAAGTACCTTCAAGGCCAATCCTTCAGATGGCAAAAGGAATGAGAGTTATTCAGAAACATTGCATATCCGAAAAATCATAATAGTTTCAATGTTTGCATTTCCATGTAAAATTTTAGGGAATAATAATAATAAACAAAATACTGTTTGCAATTTGGGTGTTACTATTGTCCTCACTCTTTTTCTTTTTCTAATAATACCCATCTAATAGTATTGCTGTAGCTCCTTGTCCAGAGATCCCTTCAGAGGCTTTCTGACTACTTAACAACATTTTTCAATTTCCCTACTTATGCGTATACATCTTCAGTCCAGATAGGAGAATTTGCTAATGGACTGCAACTGAGACCTTTTTGTTCCAGGATTCCCCGTGTACAGAATTTTACATAGTAGTTTAGGTTTAGGATTGCCAATGCCTTGTGCTTGTGCTAGGAACATGCATGTGATAATCAACCCCAAAATCAACCCCAAAATTATCCTAACATTTTGCAGTGTATATTTAATTTTAGAAAAAAGAGAGCAAAAAGTATCAGGTGACAAGTTTATCATAACGTTAATGTGTACGCACTGTCAAATGGATAAAAACTAGTGCATATAAAAACATGGGTACCTCCTGCATTATGTTTTTAGCTGCGCAGTGAACAACAAATGGGTGGTGATAGAAAATGGAAAACATGTACAAAAGCGCACCTATCTACTGTTCTTGAGGTCACGCCACATTGCATTTTACCTACAGTAAAGCAGATAATGCATCCATTTGGATTTTTCATTCATTCAAATAACTCTGTGACACTCTCTAGTGGAAGGCAGTCATACACCATGTGTGTATGTGTACCCAACAGTCATGGGGAAGATACACCAGAAGAAGGGAAAGTAGCTGAAATGGATCTTGGGCACTGTTGCATGTGTTTTGCTGCACTCTAATTTTTTAACACCACAACCAAAACACTTACAGACAGGTCCCTTCTGTTTGAAGCCCAGAGGATAAGGTGGTACTGAAGCATAAATAAAGAGTGCCACTAGCAAGGAGTAACTGGCAGCAGACAAAGCCCAAGCCAGCAAACTGTCACGATTGCTCTAGAGGGTTTATAAGCTTTATCAAATCTGTGCTAGCTAATTCACTTGCAGAAGTGTACTGATAACACTGCTTCTTTTTTCTCTTGCTTTTATTATGAACAGAAAGATAGACAGGTCCTAAGGACAGATCCTTTTGCAGTTCTCTTCTCTTCTGCCAGCACATGCCCTTCTACTTCTCACAGATTATCAGGTTAAACTATGTTTGCCTTTGAGCCAGAAGCATTTATTGAAATAAAAACCAATATATTTCCCAATAAAGCTTTGCCCTCCTTTCTAACACTTACACTGTGGTTGAAAGCAACATTAAAAAAAAAATATACAGCTCCAATCTGTTGTACCTTGTCTCACTTAATTTGCAAGTCGCTGTTTTTCACCATTCCCAATAAACATACTAAAGTTATCATTTCTGGGTGGACAGAGGAATAATATATGTATATAAAAAATATAACAGGGTGGAGCATTTGGGTGTCACGTCCCTCCCATCCCCCCATTCGATGCATTTTTTTGCATATTGTTATAATAACGATAGTTTATCAACAGCTATTGTTAAACAACAACTATTAATCTAAATGACATAAATTAATACCACCTGCTGTAAATGCATGGGAAGTTGGGGTTGCACTTTTAACTGCGGCTTTTGAATTATCCATACCTAGATGCAGTTAGATCCATGGATCCTTTTACTTGGATCCACTCTTGGATCTACTGCTCAAAATTATGCCTTTGAGGTGGAAAGGTTTTCAAAAGAAATGCCCAGCTTTAAAGTTTGTTGCCTTACACTATCATTTCATTTGCACTCCCCCATGTCTGGTGCATCCTTTCTGAAGTCTCCCTCAAAGATTTCTGGTGATCCTCCCAGCAAGCCCTATGCCCATGGAAAACTAACAAAACACTGGAAAATTCTGCCAAATTATAAACAAACCAACCTCATGTTTTTTGTTTTTTGTTTTCAGACATGTTTCCATGAATAACTGTGAAAGCGCACTTGCTAATTTACTGCATGTTTGTCTGCAGAGAGTATTTTTAAAATAAAATATTTCACCCCCTCCTGCCTCTTTCTAATTTGCCCTGGCATTCAATTTCTGTAACTAATTTGGGGAGTATTCTCTAATGTTTCACCACACTGCCAAAGCTGAGTTTTTGCTTAAATGTAGCACAGAACCACTTTAATTGTAGGGAACATTAAAATCTATCCCTTAACACGAGATTGTTCCTTGTGTTGACTTCTAGAAGCCCAATCTGATGGGAAGTAAATGTGACTGAATTCAGATTGCTATTTAACGCAAGCACATTGAGCAAAAATTCTGCCTGAATCCTATTTGACTCAGATTTCCATATAACATTTTCAAGCTAAGTGTTAAACAAAATTTAGATTTTTTTTTTTTTTTTTTTACGCTAGGGATGTTTAGTAGACAAGAGATTTGAAAAAAACGGTCATGAAACACACACAAAGCATTTGTAGAGCCCAAGTTTGGGCATCTCACTTAGTCAGTTTGTTTCTAGACTAGAATAACTGGAAGAATAATCCTGTTTTAGATGGTTCAGAATCAGGAACCATATATATTTAGGTGCTCCAAGTTACCCTCTTCAGGAGCTCCTTTCTTTTTTGACTGCAGTTGGTGCTGGAAGATACTAGGAACCTACATTAACAAAAAAACATTAAAACAGTTGTGGTCTTCACAAAAAAAAAAAAGCTTTTTAGAGTTGGCCAGAGTAAAAACTTCACCAGTTTACAAACTGGAAGCACAAGAGTCCTTAGGAAGCTTCTGTCAGCAATTTAAATCCTTTTTTTAGAGGAAAAAAAAAAAAAAAAAAAAAGAGAGAGAGAAAGAGAAAAGAAAAAAAGAACATTTGGATTTTGCCTTTAGGAGATGCAAAATCAGTAGCGTGGGTAGGAGACCACACTACTAAGCAGAACTAAACATTGTCACCTTAGAAGAAATTCAGATGTAAAAATGCTCTAAGTTACTTATTCCAGGTGCACATATAGGGAGCACATCACTGACACTATCCAAGACACATATACAGTACTGCTGATTTAAGCTCTTACTTTCAGTTTGAGTTTATTTCTTAAAGACTCTAAAATATTTAACATTTTCAGATATCAGGGCTTTCTGAGATAATATGCTTACTCTAGCCTGCCATGTGTGCTATGGAGATTCCAGATAATAAATCTAAATGTGCTACTTTATTGTGAAAAGGATGAAATTCTGAATAATCTGTTTTTGTAACAACCAGAAACTGACAATATGGTTAAAAAAACAGCCTGATACTCTGCATGACCGAACACACATAAATCATATTCATTTTCACCTAAACCACTAATTATTTTACCAGTAAGAAAAATATCTCTAATTTTCACTGCTGGAAAATACACAGGAAGTAATCTGCTGCTACCTAACAGGTAGTAAACAACACAATAAAATTTATACAGCACTTTTCACACTGTAATGTCTCATGACTTTTAAATGCAATGAAATATTAAATAACCAAACATTAATGAAATACTACTAGAAGAGATAGTTTAGCATTTTCAATACTGAAATTTAGAATTTCTAATAGCTGAAGATGACAAGATGCAAAATTGAAAAGAGGAATAAGAGAAGACTAAAATTAGAAGCCTTAAAAATGCACTGTAGTTAGTTATATTATCAGATAGACTGTGATCTTAGGCAATTGCTCAACAAGCCTAGACAAAGGAGCAACTTGGTAACTCTGATACTGAGAAAGTGAAACATCCAAAAATTAATGAGCCCTTCCCAAAATTTGCTTCAGTCTCTAGAGCAGAATGGCATTACAGAATGGCAAGATCAGAAGTTTAAAAAGAACTTTTTTTTTTTTTTTAAATGGTAATTAAATAATGGTTATTTGATAAGAGAAGAAATATTATCAGAAACAGTCGATTTAGAAACTAGTATTATTCCTGGAATTTTATAGGCTTACAGATGTTTCAAGATCTCCTCGAGCAGTACTCCTCTATTCAAAACTGTCAGGAAGACCAAAAAGAGCAAGTTTAAACTCCAGTCAGCTTTGTGGAGTATTACAGGTTAAGAGTATTTTAAATATAGAGCAAAAATTAGGTCTGCAATTTACCATCCATTCTGAGTTTTAGCAGTTATGATGATCATCAAGAGAGTCATGAAAAAAAGAACAAAAAAGAAAGAAATCACTGCTTAGATATCCATCCATTTTGGTCCCACCCCAAAGAAGAAGGTCTTAATCTCATGTTTACAGCTCAATGCACAAGACTGTAAATACGTTTAGTAAAGAAGGATGTATGGTTACAGAAAAACAATTTTACATAAATGTCACTGATACTATCTGAAGAAAGACATCTGTAAAAATTCCAAATCTAACTGTAAAGGAGCTTATAGATACAAGATACCATAGCATTTTTAATATAAATTTAAGAAATTCCACTAATATGATATCAGAAGAGAAATGAAAATTAAAACAAACGATTTAAGCAGTTGAGGTGATCTCCTGAAAGGGGTGGTGGTGGTGGATGCATACGCATGCCTTCATGTGTAATGCGATCCAAGAGAGTTCAAGTAAAAGCCAGCCAGAGTAAGCAGAGGGAGTGTCACTGGGGATTTCTAGTTTGAGTAGTCAAAGTGAAGTGTTGAACCTGAACTCTAAAGTGAAACCTGTCAGACATGGTATTTGAATGAAGATAAATCAGAATGGAGAGCACCATTTACTTAGATAATTTGGGAGAAAATTCTTACTGAGACACCCACCTAAAATGGGTAACTGTACAAGAAGAAAGGATCCATCCCTCCCTCCCCCCTCAGCAGCAACCCTGTGTATGGGGTTAATACACCCACAAAAACAACACCTCCTTCTCAAATGCATTTCTATTCTATTCAAAGGTATACTGTTCAAGTAGAGAGTATTTTCTATAAACCATGGGCCAAGATCTGCTTAACAAGGACCATGATATGTTTAATAATGAAAACTTGTTGAATTTAATGTCTTCACTTTCTCACTGAAAAACCAAAAATACTTGTTTTACAGGCCATCTGGGAACACTTCCCAATTCCAAATTTAGGGTCCAGTAACAAGTCCTACAAATAGTCTTTGTGTGTGAACACACTCTTCCTGTGTTGAATTTCTCTGAACTGGAGCCAATATGACTTTGCATGTGAAGGAAACTAAGTGTGGGTTCAGAAACCTGGCACAGCGAAATGCCATAGTTAGAGACATCCACAGCCACTCCACTTTGCAACCTTTCTCTACATAGCACTCTTCATCCACTACTGTGGATGCTCATTTACTCTAAAATATGGGGCAGGAATTTAGGAACTCTAAAATAATATCTAGGCTGAAAAACTTAAGGTTTGAGGTTTTGTTGAGAAATAAAATTTGGTTACTAAGGTATAGGCTATTAAAAAGATGAAAATAATCAATGTATTTCCCACTACTGTATCAACTGTCAATCACTCTCACATATGAAAATTAGGAATATTTAATTTTTGTGTTTAGTTCCAAATAAAGTGTCTTTGCATCAACTTTTAAAATATTGGCATAAGTGACTTCTTATGAGCAATTCTACAGAACCCTTTAAGGGCATACCAAGCTTAAGACCTGAGAAACTGAGATTTCAACACTTAAAAAAGTCCTTTCTTTTTCCTGAAGAAGAAAATTGTTTTGAATTGTGCACATGTAAAGTTGTTTCCCTCCTTAGTGCAAGCCCCAAGTGTGTTTAATGGTTTTGCTGAATATGATTGAAAGAAAACCATGCCTGAGGGAAATGATCTTTTGCTGGATATGTGTAAGTGTTGAAACAGCTTGGTCAATGAGTGACCATAGCATATGAATCTAAAACTAATCTCAAAGAGCCTGAGGGTACCCAAAGCTAATGTAGTCAAGTAGTCATTTTTTCATGTGCTCTGAACTAAATATACTGTCTAAGACTCCCTGTACACCTCAAAGCAAGCATTTTGTTTTTCTTGCATTAAAAAAAAAAAAAAAAAAAAAAAGAAAAAAAAATTAATAACAATATATTGTAGGGGGTGCATACCAGCAAACTGAAAATAATTCTGAAATAGAACAATCCATTACTTAGTTGTCACTAAAATCAGTCACTAAAATAAAACTTCTGAAAGTTTTTTGAGAAAAAGACCATCAAAGCAAAGCTAATTTCTTTGGGACTTCTCCACAGATTAAATTTACAGGATCAAGTCTTTTTTTGCTGGCTATCCACAGATGGTCTAGAAACATCAAAAACAAAACAAAACGAAACAAACAACAACAATAACAAAAAGAAAAGCAGTTTTGAAAGACTATCACAAGTAACTAACTAACTAACTATAACTATAACCATAACTAACTGAAGTTCCAGATAATCATTCCAATTTTAAAGTTTTCCTGAAATGAATAGGAACTTTGCACCCACATTATTAATTGCCCCAGACATGCGAAGAAGAAAAGAATATTTGAAAAAGATGTTTTAAATGGGATACAACCTCATGAATTTACTTGGGATTCCAGCAGAAAGTAATGTGCTGCAGTTTACCGTTCCTCTGTAATCGCTCCCATTTAGGAAAAGAGTGTCTTCAGCCTCCCAGAACACCTCAGAGGCTTTTTCACCTTCTTGTTAAGACCTCACCATAGGACTTCACTATTTTGGACTAAAATCTCCATCTTATTCTGTTATTAGGGTCCAGCCCCAGCACAACTGAGAAACAATCTCTATAAATAAAATAGCTATATACAAGCTAAAATAATTTATATAAATAAAACAAAACAAAATAAAATAAAAAGCATTTATAAATAGCGCAGATCATTTCCCCTTCTCCTTCTACCCACAATCAGGATCCAGTTCTCTTTCTACTATCAGAGAGACCATATTAACTGTCAGTAACTGAAACACAAAAATGCTGTTCCCAGTCAAGTATTTGTAGATAAACCCCAATCTCAATAGCAATGTCGGTTCAGATCCACCCATCTCAGAACATCCAGATCAATTCATCAGCTTGTGGCCTACCCTCGCTACACTGAATCTGTGGATCCAACACCAGTCAGCTCCAGCAAAACCATACGTTTGACTTTGGCCCCCTCATCTCAAACAAGAGGGATGGGTAAGGGACTGCTGCCTTCTTTTCTAACCGGTGCAGACATCCTGTCTTTGAAATTGCAGTATGCTGCTTCAAAGTATAAAACAATATCTTTAAAGCTTTAATTATTATTACTATTAAAAAAAAAAAAAAAAATCTGTATTACTAGAAACCTTAGGGAATGTGCAGAACTTTTTTTTTGTTGTTGGTAACTATAATTATGAACAAGGTCCAGTTACCACATTTCACAGCAAAGCTGCACCAGACAACTACTCTCTAAACAAGGGCAAGGGATGGGGTGAGAAAAGCACTGAAAAATATTAAGTCCCTTGAGCACCATGGGATGTGCAATTTTCATTGTGCTCTGAGACATACTTGTGTGGCCTTGTTGGTTCTATTGATCACCTTAGGTCTTTCCTAATAGAGTTACAAGACATTTTCCATTGCAGACTTAGAAACCTGTGGGAAATAGGATCCAATCATCTGGCTGCTATGTTTCTGTAAGGCCAGCTCTGTCTTGTTGCTACTGTTCTGTTGGGCTTTAAACACAATACCTGCACATCTATGGCTTAAAAGTAGGGAACAGAGATTGTGCTGGCACAGGTTATGAATTTCTGTAAAGCAAGAACCAAGCTTTCCTGGTCATTTACAAAATTCAGTTAATTTTCTTATTGTGTTTCTTTGCTATGGAACTGCACTTCTAATTTCCAATGGGGCTATAAGTGTAGGAAGAAAGAGGGAAGCATAAAGAAGGATTTTATGCTCTTTTACCACACCAATAAGTACAGTACTGAATTCAGGTTGAGAGTATTTTTATGTTATGCTGAGGCAGAACATATTGGAAATACAGAAATATCAGTGAAAATAAAAGTTACTTTAAGCAAGAAAACCAAGGCACAGGAAATCTGAATAAGAAACTGGATTTTGGGTTCTTGCATTAAATGAAACAACAAAAAAATCTGTGTTTTGCCTATCGAAGATGCAGAAAAAGGCAAAAAAAAGAAAGGGGAACTTGTGCGTTTGTAAAATTTCTATTGAAAACATCACATATACTAGTTATTTAGCGCAACCTATGACTCAGAAACTAAAAAATGTAATAAAATACAAACTACTTTCCTTATATAAAAGTAGTCATGATGGTCTATGTCATTATGAAACAAAACTAGATGTTTATCTAGTTTTCAGGAAAAAAAAAAAATAATGGCATCAGGCATTAATAATGGCAAAGCCTGATCCATCCAGCAAGACATGGAAAAAATTTGGCTTATGCTGACATGCCACAAAGTTTATGGAGCATAGCACCTTGCAGAATCAGGCTCATCACTGCTCTCCCAAGTCTTTTAAAAGAAGGTGTCCTGTAAAGTCAGGGGAGTTAGCTCAGGACTCTGTCACTATCACGTGTCCTTGGCCACAAGAAAAAAATACATGGAAATGTCATCCTGTGGATTTGTGTTCCCCACCTCAGGTTTCTGCTCTGCCCCCTCCTGTGATATATAGCTTTCATCACAGCAGCATGACTATGCTGGGATTTGTGGCACCCTGAAACACGTAAAGCACTTCCAGACTTGACTGTACAGTTAAGATTTCTTCAACAGAGCAGCATAGACATAAATATTATATCATGGTCTGGAGGTATTTCCTAAGAAATAATGTAACACAATGCATACAAATTTATATGCCTATAAGCTGAAAAGGATGCTGCCTGATATCACTGTAACTAAACAACTACACCGACTTAGGGAAGTTCACCCAGATGCTGGGAAACAGAGTTTCTGCAGTATGCATTATACTCAGCAACATGTTATTTAATGAGACTGTAGGACCAAGAAGAAAAAAAAATGCATCCTTCTGAATAGAGAGAGAATGAAACGCAGCATGAAAGCACATGCAAACATTAAGCAGCCCAAAGAGGATGATACAGTCCATGAAGACCTGCCCTCATAACCTCAGGAAATACAAATCAATCTGTGTTCCATCACATGAAACTTGAACTTCTTGCTAGTAGCTCTATGCCCTTCCCCTTGCCTTCTTCAAAAACTCCTCCTTGAACTGATTTACACTATTTGCTTCTACTGCTGACTTCGGCAGTTTGTTCCAGACTGTATTTCAACTACCCTTTGTGTAAAACTGTTCCATCTGAATATATCGGAGTCCCTAAATTCTGGTACACATATTGGAGTGGTTACAGGAGTAATTTTAGTGTAGCTGGCAGCTGGCCTACCTCGTGTTCTGATCCCTCCTCCACTCCCTAACAGTTAATACTCTGCCATCAAAGTCAGGGCTGCCACAAGGAGAGCCTGCTCCAGCAAGTGCCCAGAGTGACACCATTTCAGCTTGGCTCATTGCAGCAGGATGAGCCTTCCCAACCCTTAGAGAGGGACCAAAGTAGTGAAGTGAAAGGAGTGAACAAATAAAGAGAAGCAGGACTCCATGTTCTACTATGTTAAAAAAATTGATCCTACTCACAGTCCTCTGCTTTCCATAAACATTTTCATAGGTAACTGTTGGTAAAAACACTAATAGGAAAAAAAAAAAAAAAAAAAAGATAAGAGAGAGATTTAATGTGGTAACTTGTAAGCTTCATAGAGTCATATAGGGAGCAATCAGGGAGCAATAGAATGTAATTCCACTGGATAATTATTCAGAATGAATTACAAATATTGGAAAATATATGTATAGCAAATATATATATATATATATTACAATATATAATATATATACACGATATATATATTTTTTCCTAGTCAGACCAACTTTCATCAGAAATATTTTTGGAAATTTAGAAAATCTCTTTGATGTCACAAGAACTGTTTCTCACATTCTTTTGAAGCAGACAAAAGGTCAATGTTAATTGCAATATGTTGTAAATCATATAGATTACTTTCGAGAAAATATTTGAAGGAGATACCTTATATGTGACATTCATTCTTCAGCCAGGCAGACATGGATGAGATTTAATTTATAAAGAATTAGCAAGATGGAAGTCTCTTGCAAATTACTGAATTTAATGAAATTCTTCTGTTTTGTTACCAATTTACAGATATCATCTTTTCTTACTTATTTATGGAGAGGAGTGTATTAATCATCACATGCAGAGTCGCAAATTCAGCAGAAACATAAATTATCAGCCCTAAACCTCAAATTCTTTCACAGAATCTGTAAAGCTAAAATTTTTGAATAGCTCTGATAGAACAAATGTACAAGAAAAGATAATGCATCTTTTGAAACAGAAACCTGCAAAGATGTTATGCCCAATTACTCTGACAAAAGATTTGGAAACCAACAATATCCCCTGTGGAATAGCACTGCTAAATCAAAAGCTCAAAGTTAAGCAAGAATAATATCGCATAAGCCATGTTAAATGAACATTATCCTTAAAGCTAGAACTCACTTGGATATTTATTAAATAGCTGTTTCTACTTTTATGGAGGAAAAAAAAAAGAAAAAGAAAAAAAAGAGAGAGAAAAAAAAAAAAAAAAAAAGAGAGAGAGAGAGAGAGAGATAGAAAGAAAGCTCAAACCACAAGTTAACAGAATAAAACTACCACTCTGGATATCATGTGGAGGAGTGATTGGACCAGGCAGGTTGCATCCTGACTGCTGGTCCTCTAGTGACCAGACAGAGTTGAAATGTTGGTTTATGGTCTAAACAAAGCTTCAGAGAGCAGTCTTTTGGGCTTATATCTAAAGACAACAAAAAACTCTACTACATCCTGGGGCAGGGAGGAAGCTGAGTTTGGAAAGCTTTTAGAAGATGGAGAAGTATAACTACAGCTGATACACCAGTGGCCAACAGAAGGCTACTGTAATACAAATGAGGACTTCTAACAAGCTACTGGATAATGGTGCTGAAGGAACCTCAGGGCTGCCATGTTGCAATGGTATTTTTTAGTTTGATGGAGGAAAACAGGCTTGTTTTATCTTCAAAGAATGCCCTCAGCCAAGCTGCACAGGGAGCAGGGTTTGCATGCGAGCAAGATCTTCCATCTGCAACAAGAAGCAGGGATGCATCCAGCCACCTACTGTGGGATCAGAGCACAGGAACTATTGGGGAGAGAGAGGTTCCAGACAGCTGACATTAACAGCAGCATTCATCAATGCATTGCTGTAGATGTTTGGGAGGCCATTGCACTTGGGACACATCTACCCCAATGCTGATGTCGAGTAACCAGGAACAGAATGTGGGCTGTTTCTGAGGGATGGGAATGACATTCCCAAAAAAGCAGTAAGAATACAAGTCTAATTTAGGACAGTCAGTTCTTATTATCTTCACTGTGATGGCAAGCCCATAATTTTGGCTGTACAAAAAAAAAAAAAAAAAAAAAAAAAGCCTAACACACAGAGCTGCTGCACATGCATGCACATGCAGCTAGAGGTGGCCAGGGGTCTTATTACATAGTAGGCAGATATCCAAAATCTCAAACTCCTGTCTTAGGACAGAACTGGTAGGGTTACACGCAGGGAAAAAGTAGGTTAATTGTGATACCATTTTAATTTTTCTGCTCTAGGTATTTACCCTGAATATCCCTGATATGTGCTCTAGAGAAAAGAGGTGCCACAGGGTCAGCTTCATCACATTTCTTGTTCTTCAGACAGACATGACAGTCAGCGGGAGATCATTATTCATCTGGAAAAGGATGGATTTTTTGATTGATGTTAAAAGCTGATAGGGAAGTTGAAAGGACAACAAACAAGTCGAAATACAGAACACAGAACTGTAGCTTTAAAGTTTACATTTTTTTCTATCAGGTTATGCTGTATATGAAATAATAATGATGTTTACTAAACCATTAGTTACTACTTGATGATGATACTTTATATCTTTCTGTAAGCCTCTTCTTGACACTAGCAGAATGTACTGTTAATAAGGGGCGAATAATGTCCTGCATTTGTATCTGGCATATGTAAATGTGTTTATACAATCCAGACCTCTCCCACAAAATGAATTTGATCTGTCTGGTACCTATTGAAGATGTAGCTTGCTCTATTTTTTTCCAGTTGGATGAAGCCCTTGCCGCAGTCCCCGCAGGCGAAGGGGCGCTCCCCGGTGTGGATCCGGCGATGCTGGGTGAGGTTGGAGCCCCGGCTGAAGCTCTTGCCGCAGTCCCCGCAGCGGTGAGGCCGCTCGCCTTTTTTGGGGAGCAGGATGTGGCCCTCATTATCCATGAAGAACTGGTTGGTGACCTACTACGGCACTTAGATGTGCACAAGTCGATGGGGCCAGATGGGATCCACCCAAGGGTACTGAGGGAACTGGCAGAGGAGCTGGCCAAGCCGCTGTCCATCATTTATCAACAGTCCTGGCTATCGGGGGAGGTCCCAATCGACTGGCGGCTAGCAAACGTGACGCCCATCTACAAGAAGGGCCGGAGGGCAGACCCAGGAAACTACAGGCCTGTCAGTTTGACCTCAGTGCCAGGAAAGCTCATGGAGCAGATCCTCCTGAGAGTCATCATGCAGCACTTGAAGGGGAAGCAGGCGATCAGGCCCAGTCAGCATGGCTTTATGAAAGGCAGGTCATGCCTGACGAACCTGATCTCCTTCTATGACAGAGTGACGCGCTGGGTGGATGAGGGAAAGGCTGTGGATGTGGTCTACCTTGACTTCAGCAAGGCTTTTGACACCGTCTCCCACAGCATTCTCCTCAAGAAACTGGCTGCTCTTGGCTTGGACTGGCGCACGCTTCGTTGGGTTAGAAACTGGCTGGATAGCCGGGCCCAAAGAGTCGTGGTGAATGGAGCCAAGTCCAGTTGGAGGCCAGTCACTAGTGGCGTCCCCCAGGGCTCGGTGCTGGGGCCGGTCCTCTTTAATATCTTCATCGATGATCTGGACGAGGGCATCGAGTGCACCCTCAGTAAGTTCGCAGATGACACCAAGTTAGGTGCGTGTGTCGATCTGCTTGAGGGTAGGAAAGCTCTGTAGGAGGATCTGGATAGGCTGGACCGATGGGCTGAGGTCAACTGCATGAAGTTTAACAAGGCCAAGTGCCGGGTCCTGCACCTGGGGCGCAATAACCCCAAGCAGAGCTACAGGCTGGGAGAGGAATGGTTGGAAAGCTGCCAGGCAGAGAAGGACCTGGGAGTGATGGTGGACAGTCGGCTGAATATGAGCCAGCAGTGTGCTCAGGTGGCCAAGAAGGCCAACGGCATCCTGGCTTGTATTAGGAACAGCGTGACCAGCAGGGCTAGGGAGGTGATCGTCCCCCTGTACTCAGCTCTGGTGAGGCCGCACCTCGAGTACTGTGTTCAGTTTTGGGCCCCTCGCTACAAGAAGGACATCGAGGTGCTTGAGCGGGTGCAGAGAAGGGCGACGAAGCTGGTGAGGGGCCTGGAGAACAAGTCCTACGAGGAGCGGCTGAGGGAGCTGGGCTTGTTCAGCCTGGAGAAGAGGAGGCTCAGGGGTGACCTTATTGCTCTTTACAGATACCTTAAAGGAGGCTGTAGAGAGGTGGGGGTTGGCCTGTTCTCCCACGTGCCTGGTGACAGGACGAGGGGGAATGGGCTTAAGTTGAGCCAGGGGAGTTTTAGGTTAGATGTTAGGAAGAACTTCTTTACAGAAAGGGTTGTGAGGCATTGGAACAGGCTGCCCAGGGAAGTGGTGGAGTCACCATCCCTGGAAGTCTTCAAAAGACGCTTAGATGTAGAGCTTAGGGATATGGTTTAGTGGAGGGCTGTTAGCGTTAGGTTGGAGGTTGGACTCGATGACCTTGAGGTCTCTTCCAACCTAGAAAATTCTGTGATTCTGTGATTCTGTGATTTTCACTGACTATTGAATGGGGTAAGAGCAAAACTTAATAATTGCAGTCTACTGACAATCACTGTTGCCAAACTAGGGCTGTGTTCATTATGGGATGCAAACAGACACTCATCCTTCAATTGATGAACATCAAGCTTCATATTGACAGGTAGCTGTTAGAGGACTTTCAGTTCTAAATTATTAAGTAAAAGAGAAAGAAATGAAAGGACGGAAAAGGTAAAAAATTAGACAGTTACTAAGGTACTCCAGTGAATGATATTGATTGACAAACCCATTCCTAAAATTCAGAAGCAAAATTTACTGCACTTATTGCATCAGTCAGTGATACTGCAGAGTTAGAAAGTACAACATGAAAGGTAAACAAATGCTATGAAAAATAAAGACAGAATGAAATTATAATATAAAATATAACTTCCAAATATTTTTATACAAGAGTAACAGATCCTTGCAAGTACAAAAATTTTGAGTCACCCAGAGGGAGTGAGTAATTACTTACCTTAAAACTTTTTGGAAAAGTTCTAATGCAAGGGATATAGCTATAAATCAAAATCAAATTTAAAAGGTTTATGGCAAATGACTCAAAGGAATACAATCTTATTTTTCTGAAGACATTTATTTACATAGTGAGATTAAAAATGTCACAGATTGACACACTCATTCTAGGAATATCACTTCCCTAGATTTTAAACCTTTGATGCAATAACCTTTAACCAAGTTTGAGATAAGTGTGCTGGGTCTGTCTGAGCTGGAGTCACCTTTTCCCTGCAGCAGCCCACACAGTGCTGTACTCTGCACTCGTAGCTGGAACAGCACTGATATCACTCCAGTGTTGTGTCTATTGCTGCATAGTGCTGGCACAGCATCAGGACTCCTTCCAAGCCCCCAAGAGCCAGCAGACTGGGGGTGGGCAAGTGATGGGGAGGGGACATTGCTGGGGCAGCTGACCTAAACCAACCAAAGGGATATTCCATAACACCTGATGTCACACTCAGCAATAAAAGGGGGGGCTCTCGTGGGGGAGGGGGCTGTTCCTCCTGAACAACCACTACGCATTTGGGGCCCTGCTTCCCAGGACGTGGCCGAACACCGCTCGCTGATGGGAAGTAGAGAATAATTTTTCCTCTCTCTGTGCTTCCGCGCGGACTGATTGCTTCTTTTGTCTCTGTTTTTTTTTCCTCCCATTCCCTTTCCCTTTAATTAAACCTTTCTTATCTCAAACCTCGAGTTCTCTGTGTTGTATTTTCTCCCCCTTCCTCTTGAAGGAGAGGGGGAGTGAGAGAGCGGTTGTGGTGGAGCTCGGCTGCCCACCTGAGTAAAACCACCACAGATAAGCCCATGTCAGGATCTGTAAAGCAGGGTCTTTCTAGCTGTTTGGTCCAGTATAATAAACCCAGTATAATAAAACTTCCCTCTTTCTGTCTTTTTTATTCTTTTGAAGCCCCTTTCCTTTAATTCAGCATTTTCATTCTGTTTTTCTCCTCTTCCATGAAAGTTCTATCTGCCAGTCTAGAGCAACTCCTGGGAAACTTACCAAGAGATTCCTCTAAGGAAAACATAAATATTTCTCCAGAAATACATTGAGGACTATAAAGGCTTGTCTGGAGGGAAATTAGTGCAAACACTGCATGGGATTACAATGGAGACTTAAAAGACAGCTTTGCTTTTCTCTACCAATGCAAAGTGTGTTGGTACAAGAGTGGTGCACCAAAGGACAAGTTCGCAGTGCTCATACACACAGAGTAATACACGCACACAAAAACACATTTCCTTTATTGACTTCTGTCATTAGGACTATCTTCCTGGATTTAATAATCAGACACACTAGAATCACTGTCCTAAATAGCCATCTCATTTACTGCCTACCTTTCAATTAACTTCATTTTTTTCCAGATTCTGATCCACAAATGTTGTCAGTTTTACCTTATGCTCTGCTTTTTCCAGCCTCAAAAGTCTCCCTTCTTCCCCTTTTCATAAAGTGAATTATCAGTTAGTTACAAGTGGCCAAACATGCCTAGGCTGGAGTAAAACAGAAAGGACTCATGCAGTACGTTCTCACATTTTTAACATCATACCATTGCCCAAGACAGCTGTTGAGCTGTGCTCAGTGCTTTTCTAAAATGAAACAAGCATCCAAAACACAGAAAGGATGTCATATTCTGCACAGTATGCCTTATGTACTGTGGTGGTTTTCTTCTGAAAATAAGAGGGAAAGAATTAGTAGCACGACACTGAAGGGACATGCTCATTTAGTTAACAGACAAGGCACATTTACCTTGTTAGGCCATGCCATATATGGATACCTGCTCCACACATCTCTATAATCACAATGACAAGGAGATGGACTTCTTCTGCTTGATATAAAGCTTTCTGGATCAGCGGAGATTCAGGGTCTTAAAGACTGAGTGAACAGCCAAACAGCCAGCATAGAAAGGCAAGTCTGAGAGCCCAGGCTGCACAGGGTCTACGACAAAGGTAAAAGACACCAATACCTAAACTCCTTAAAATTTCCTATTGAGCAAAACAATTGAGTTGGGTAAACACAATGAAGGTAACAGTAAGAAACGAATAACTGGACTCATTAAAAGGCTAATATTTTGATTGGTTAACATCCTTGTGATGTACCAAAAAAGAGCACAAGTGTAACAAAGGCAGCCAGCTACAGTCCCAGGCACCCTGCAGCTCTCCACGTAGGAAACTGAATTTGACCAATATCCCAGTCTTTTTGACTGTTTTTGTTTGGGACAACAGGAGTACCAGAACAACTGGTGGTGGCACTGCTCTCTCATGTTTTTCTCTGTCACCTCTTGCGTCACAGCCCTGTGCTTGTGTGGAACTAATGGTCTGTGCACTGGTAGTACTGAAGTGGCATGTGTCATGCAAATCTTGCTGCTTGTGTGGGTATAGCATAATTATATTTCACCAGCTCAGTACTTTGTATCAGGACAAACAAAATAAGTTTGGTGTTTCCAAAATATACTGAATTTTGAAAGTGCTGAGCAACTGTCCTGAGCATGCCCTACATTACCATATATTGCTGAGGGTACTGTGCATGAAAATGATGGATCTAATGAATGCACAATAAGCTTTTCAGCACCAGGTGAAGGACAACAGGGTGTGGCACTACCTTGAGATCAAAAGAAGGTAAATGGCCCAGTTAACAATAAAGGTTGACTATTACAGTCCAAATAATTTAATTTACAATACTGCAAATCTACTACTGCAGAATATAATATCATCATAACTGCGTCTACCCTAATCCACTGATGACCTCAGGGAATTTTCAAGAATATTACTTCTATTTTCTGTGCTTTCAGCCCCTATGTACAGAGGCAGACTTTGCTATAGCTGCAACAAGAGAAGCCATTATGTCTCAAGGAAAAAAAAAAAGACCACTCCCATTATCTGAATGCCAAATTTCATATATTCACTTCACTGATCTCCCATACAGTAGCCTTTCAGCCAACCTACTAAATGAGATGTGTTCAGACCTCTAAGAAGGATAGAAGCAACATTTTTGTCATTTACAGCATGAAACCACAGCAAGAAAAACATAACTGGTATGCTAAAATATGAAAACCTGACATTATACTTACAATTTCTAACAAAGAATATTACATTTATTATCATGAATAAATTCCCAGATTTACCACCCATCAGACATTAGGCTTCATTTTTCTGTGTCAAAAAAATATAGCTGAAGTATATGATTACGACTACACCTTTATTTTACAAATCTATTTAATTTAAAGAGATGTCTATTCACCTGATAGCATAAAACTGAAAATAGATAGAATTATCAAATTAATGAAAAACACAAGCACATTGTACATGAAGACAACATAGGTAGACTTTCTTGTGAAACCGCTGGGTTTTATCACTGTTTAATGATTTGTTGCACTATTTATAGGATAAACAATAAATCTAACGATTCATCATATTAGCCAATAAATCATGGGACAAATCATTAGGCAGAGTGATAAAATCAAGGGTTTTAGAAATAAGTCCATCTATGATGCCAATGACTAATCTAAACAGTTGCTTAAAAATTCTATTTACTAATCATTTTTACATAAAGAAAGACCGATGATTATGTAGATTAAATGTGTACTTATTCCTATAAACAGTACATAATCACATTTTCTGTGCTGGTCTGTTTAGAAAGAAAAAAAAATATTTTAAAAAATCCACTGGGGGAAAAAACAACATAATGTCATTTTGATTATCTTTGTATATTTACAGGGGGCTTTCTTCACCTCTTTTGAGTCTGCCTCAGATTTTGGTGAAGAAATAGTTAATTGAAAACATGCTGTGAGGTTACTGGACAGATACTATCTTTTAGCTATGCATTCCATAATATCCTAATTAACAATTTCATTAAGATGTGATGTCTGGTTCTAATGTTTCTTCATTCTTTAGTCTGAATGTAACCCTGTACTCCTTCTCATTTGTGACAACTGTGTTTATAGCTTCTCTACCCATAGAGCTTCATGGCACTTTGAATTATGCTCAAGAGTATATGTGCATCACGTCACATTTGTGTGCCTGATATCATACATGACTAGCTGCGCTCCAGCCAGAGCCCTTAATGTACATTCTACAGATGGACTACCCTCTGAATGCTTAGCCAGATATTAAGTTAAATCTTTTTGGAGTCAAGCTTGTTTCACATCAGTTATACAAACATATTGGTTCCTTTAAAAAGACAAATGCACTGAGAGTAAGACAGAGAATCTAGGTCAGAAATCTAGGAAAATGATTTTAAATTTTAATTTAGCTTTTACATTTGAAAATGTCTTTTTTGGGAATTATTGTTATCTGTGGAGGGTTTGTTTTCATTTATTTTATCCCAGAGAGAAGTAGCTGAGCAGTATTTATTGAGAAATATGTAAGAAGGGTGGTTGGCTTAACCATGAAAGAAACAAACTGCAAGGCAAGCTCCTTTCCTCTCACTTTCTGTTTTGTATTAAAATGAAACAAAGCTGACAAGATAGCGACAAACCAACAATATATTTTCTAGTCTAGGATTTTTCTCAAAAAGAAAAGAAAAATATATTAACATCTGTATGCTACTGTTTATCTATCTATCTATCACATTGGGACTATGTCATACATACTGTACCTTCTCGATAAGGCTAATCTTGAGAGCAAAGCATTTTCCTCTAACTGAGGGAATATGTTTGAGTAACAAAACAATCTGTAATTAGGGCTGTGACCAGCTGTTTGCTTGTCAAGCAGAGTCAGGTGAACAAACCCCTCCAGCTCACCAAGCACACTGGGGAAGGGAAAAGGAGAGGCAAACCTGGCACTGGGAGGGGGACTGTATCAGAGAGGCTGAAGGGAACAGAGGGGATATAGTTGGCTTTATTGTTCTCTTATTTTTTATCTCAACCCATTGAGCATGTTTGGCAAAAGATGTCTGTGAGATGGACTAGAGAGAAAGGATAGCAATTTGATGCTTTATGCAGCAAAGGTGGGGATAATTTGTTTGTAGCTTTATTTGTTTTTTAATGTGCAGAAGTCACATACATATAAAGTGTAATAACCAAGCACACACCGGAATCATATGCCTGCAGTCCCTTGTTATTCTTTTAGAACCTGCTTATTTTTCACTTCACTTTTTCATGATGATACTTAAGGTCAGATTTTTAAAGGCACTTAGATGCCTCATTTTATTGAAATCAATGGGAGATAGGTGCTTAAGCATCTTTGAGGAACTAGCCCTTTAATGTTTATTAACAATGCCTCAGATGGGGGTACATCCCAGAAAACATAATAATTGCCTTCCTTTATTAACTGTGGTTTGTCGAAATAAGATAGAATCAAGTCCTCAGACTCATCTCCTCTCAATGATTTCCTAAATGAGATCAGTTCCCACTTACATCCTGAATGACCAAGGGTGACTAAATCAGAGCAATGAAGTACATTTACATCCTTGAAACTCAAATAATCTTTCAGACACTTCTTCCAGTGTTGCTGATTTGAATGATATTGTGTCTCAAAATGTTTGGTGTTTTTCTTCAATGCTCAGCTATAATCATTTTTACTTAAAAAGGAGGTATTTTAGTTATAATGAAGCTCCTTTTACCTTTGGGAGCTTAGATCTCACAAAACAATTATGGATTTACAGATAAAACAGGCTTCTTTCCTTGCATTTTCACACTCATGCTTCTAGTCTTATGGCTTCACATGCACCTTGCTCATTGACTCACAGCTTAAAGCAGAGAGA
Source organism: Aythya marila (assembly GCF_965140915.1). Classification (NCBI taxonomy): domain Eukaryota; kingdom Metazoa; phylum Chordata; class Aves; order Anseriformes; family Anatidae; genus Aythya; species Aythya marila. Next base: position 802,718 of record NC_139053.1, on the reverse strand, counting down.
CATCCAAGTCAGCCATGAGGGGCTTTAGATAAAAAAATTTTAAAAAATCAGGAAAAAGATCTAGAAGGGAACTACGGGTGTCTCCTGATAGGGAGAAGTAAGGAAGAGGTCTGTTTTTCTCACAGAACTTTGATAAACATTGATAAATAAACTTCTCACCCATGAGAATGAGCTTTGGATCAAACTCTAAGCTGAAACTCCTAAGGCTCAAGCTAGTATGTCTCAGCATTTCTCCTCGTTACCAGAGAGGCACATTTCTGTCAGTGCTTACTTCTACCTGTCACTTAACTAGGGTTACTCTTGGGTTACTGTCTAATTGGTGGTTATTCCTCCTTTTGGAGAGATATATCCTCACCTCCCATTGTCTCCTACAAGCTTTACACTCATGTTCTCCCCCAGAAAATTTCTACTGAGTTTTCTGCACCTTTCATGCACCCACCCAGAGGTGTACATGCTTTCAAAAGAAAGCTTTACTGGTGCCTGTATGGTAATTTAAATCTGTTTTGCTGCTGTGATACTCTCCCATTCTCTTCAATTCTGCTTTTCATTTTCTCTACTGCAAAGTGTTTGATCAACATTAGGCACAACAGACCACCTCGCTGAGCAGTAAGCATCACATGCCAGTACCCCACAAGATTCACTTAAAAGCTGTCACAACAGCAAAGGGTTTGTGTTCAGATTCACTTACTGGAAGAGATTCTCTAAAGTTTTCACACCACTCGGCTGTTACTTCTGATCCAATGTGTTTTTTTGTTTGTTTGTTTGTTTTGTTTGCTGCTTGTTTATTTTTATTTTGTTTATTTGTTTCTTTCTTAGCTTAGTTTTATTTCCTCTGGAAATCTTCAGCTGATTTCCTGGAAGTCTCATTCGGCACCTGAGATACACGAAATGTGGGGATTATTTTTTAATCCATCTGGAACTGCTAGAGAGAAGACTGGATTCATATTCCATTTCTGCAAAAGCAGGTGACTCCTGGTCACACCACCTCTCCAGAGTAACTGTTCCTAAAGCAGGCTAAATAAATGTTAACACCTTTACGTGTAATAACAGCATAAAGCACAGCCCTTGTGTGAATTTAGTTAGACATGCAATCTACACAAAGCATACAGAAGAGTTCTGCATTGAAAGAAACCCACTCATCTCAATAAACTAAGGACTGACTTCACAAGCGCTTCTTAAAAACTAAATGTTGATGTTTTATGATGAGCAAAACTACCCCAATATTCATTTACAGGTAAAATGTTCACATTCCATGTCCTTGCCACAACCAAATTGCTTGCTGAAGTCAACAGGAACTCTGTGGCAGCTGATACGCGGAACCAGGGCTACCTCAAACACAAGCACTGAGTTGTTTTTCCTGTCACTATTCAACTCAGATGTTTTCAAAGTGATTAATTGGGTAATGTGGGAACTGGATGGCTAAAATCCTGAGTAGCAATGAAGTAGTATCCTTATAAGCATTTCTATAGCTAGATTTCAGGGTCAAGGATCAAAGGGGTTCTATCTAAAACATCCAAAACTATTCCTAGAGTAGTACTGCTAAAACATTTTACAGAGAGTTAATTTTTTAAACATATTTTAAACAGAAACACATCACCATATTTTCTGTGGGCTTGAACGCTTATGTTAAGTTTCCAAATAAGTCAATTTATAAAGATAATATTAAAAAAGAAGAAGAAGAAGAAGAAGAAGAAGAAGAAGAAGAAGAAGAAGAAGAAGAAGAAGAAGAAGAAGAAGAAGAAGAAGAAGAAGAAGAAGAAGAAGTGTTGCAAGCTAATGCTGCACATAGCATATAAATCTTAATTAAAATTAAAATTAAAATTAAAATTAAAATTAAAATTAAAATTAAAATTAAAATTAAAATTAAAATTTTTATTGGCTGATCACTCCTGAACTGGAAATATTTTAAAGCAGGATTTTCAAAAGCTCTCTGGTCAAATATTCAGGTACTTAGTACATATAGTTAAGTTAAAAAATATCCAACTCTTCTGTTCACCAGAACCAGAATTTACTATAGTGCTTGATGCCCATCTGCTCTTACTATGACATTTATGGCTGTATTTCTACGCAAGTGTAGCATCCAAAATGCAGACGTCCTCTGTGAATCTGGATGTGTTTTGACAAATAGTATCTGAGCATAGGTAGAAATTCTGCTGTTTTAGAACCTAGTTCCAGCTGTGGATGTTGGACTATGCTGAAAATGTGTCCTGTAACTATGGCCATTACAGTACCACATCTCTTTTCCTTTACACAATAGTTCTATGAGGGGTGCTGTAGTGCACACAATATTTGTATTAATACAAAAAAAGTGTGGTTTTTGTTTCACACACAACTTTAATTTTCTGATTACCTCATTGCATATCTGACAGCTATTCTATGTGCAGAGACACTCTGATCACTTAGGCCACACGCAAAAGTCAGCTTCGGATGAAGACTGAATGAAAATTATCCTGAGAGATCAGTACAGAGCCAGATTTGCTGACCTATTAGCTTTTTCATTACTGACAGAGGTAAATAGCTGTAAAAATATTAACAATGAGACCTGAGGCAGTCATAAAGCCTTACCTAAGGTGATTTGAGATCTCACCCTATACTTTTAACCCATTATAAAGAATCAATAAAAGCCAAAGTCAGCAAAGTGAATACATGTCATATTTAAATCTAATTAAAGGTTATTTTTGTACAGATCTCTATTACCCTTCAGTAAGGATAATTTCA